>NC_043018.1:20551779-20564279 GCF_006345805.1 Octopus sinensis
ACACGCACACGCACACGCACACACACAGGCACACACGCACACACATCCGCACACGCACACACGCACATACACGCGCACACGCACACACACAGACACGCACGCACACACATGCACACACACGCACACGCACACACGCACATACACGCGCACACCCGTACACACACACCCACACATGCACGCACGCACACACACACATTCATCATTCGTGTGTTAAGCAGACTACCATCGGTTTTATGTTGAGAGAGATATCAGAGCTACTTTGGAATGCGAGCTTCGTAGCCAACATCATCTACAAGAGTCAAATTCCACTTAAGTATGCGATCTAAGTATTCCATTTATTTAATATGGCTTAAATAAAACATTCTTACATTTTTATACATTTATTTTTAAAAAATTAAAACGAACCAGATTTGAAACAAATTTACTAATTTTAGGGGCGAATCAAACAAACAGCTAAAAAAGTCAAAAATAGAGAGTTTAAATTTTTATATATTTTATAGACTTACTATAAGCACTTGGAGGCGCAATGGCCCAGTGGTTAGGGCAGCGGACTGGTTAGGTTTCGATTCCCAGACCGGGCGTTGTGAGTGTTTATTGAGCGAAAACACCTAAAGATCCACGAGGCTCCGGCAGGGGATGGTGGTGATCCCTGCTGTACTCTTTCACCACAACTTTCTCTCACTCTTACTTCCTGTTTCTGTTGTACCTGTATTTCAAAGGACCGGCCTTGTCACTCTCTGTGTCACGCTGAATATCCCCGAGAACTACGTTAAGGGTACACGTGTCTGTGGAGTGCTCAGCCACTTACACGTTAATTTCACGAGCAGGCTGTTCCGTTGATCGGATCAACCGGAACCCTCATCGTCGTAACCGACGGAGTGCTTCCAAAATAAGCACTTATGTTTCATACTCTCTAACCCAGTGGTTTTCAACCAGGGTTCCGCCAGTACAGTCCAGGGGTTCCGCAAGAAGTTACAAAACTGCTAAAATCGGCAGTAATTTTTAATTCTCCTGTGCAGATATGTGTGCATAATACTATTAAATTATTGCACAGGTGTTCCTCGAGCCAGCGGAATGTTTCCTTGGGGTTCCGCTCCAGCATAAAGTTTGAAAAGCACTGCTCTAACCAGACATTCTCTCGAAACCGATACAGGTGTTTTCCTTGTTCTTGATATGTATAACTTTTCTTGTTATAGATCACAATATAAAGTGTAGATCGCATACCAAAGCAGTTTCATGATATGTAGATTGCATATCAAAGTAGCACCGATATATCGCCCAACAACTCTTCAAATCTGTCACATGGGACGTTTGGTATCCGTGGCTGTCAAATTGTCTGCCCTCTTGCTTAAATATATCGTTGACTACAGCAAACACATGTACATGAAGCGACTACCCTGTGCACTCCAAAAACCCAGCATACTTCATGCTATAACTAGTCATTGGCAATTTTTCCTAGTACAGTACAAACAGGACAGTACATACGAGAGAAGTCACTAGTTTCCTCGGTTTTAAGCAATTTTCTATAATATAGGCCAGATAAGTTACTTATTGTTGCATGGTGTCTCTCACCCGTCTAAATTTATATTCGAGAAACCCAATTGATTTATACCAAGTTGAGTCAAAAGCTTTTTCGGGTTTCCACTTGTATCTCCGTGTTTTATCGTTTATTTCATACAACTTGTTGCTGGTTTGTTTATTCGTTATTTTCATATTTAACATAAACATTAATTACTCTTTACTTGTTTCAGCCATTTGACTGCGGCCATGCTGGAGCACCGCCTTTAGTCGAGCAATTCGACCCTGGGACTTATTCTTTGTAAGCCCAGTACTTATCCTATCGGTCTCTTTTGCCGAACCGCTAAGTAACGGGGACGTAAACACACCAGCATCAGTTGTCATGCAATGCTAGGGGGACAAACACAGACACACAAACACATACACACACATATATATATACGACAGGCTTCTTTCAGTTTCCGTCTACCAAATCCACTCACAAGGCATTGGTCGGCCCGGGGCTATAGTAGAAGACACTTGCCCAAGATGCCACGCAGTGGGATTGAACCCGGAACCATGTGGTTGGTTAGCAAGCTACTTACCACACAGCCACTATTTATTCTTTTTTATTTATAGCTTTGATAATGAGTGGTAAAAATTGCGATTAGAACCATTTTGTATGGGGAGGGGAGGGAAATGGACTGAGTGTAAGGGCAGCGGCAAATCTTGCTGCTTAAGACAAAGTGACAGATCTTGAACCACTCCACAATAACTTAAGGACTATTCAGAGTTCTTAAAACTTTCTAGGGGTCGGCCGCAAACGCTATGCACCCTTTGAAAGCCACTCGGTCAACGGAGAACGAGCCACACTGACATCTAAATCTTTAAGTATAACGCAGTAATCTTTTAGGTGTGGCGATTAAATAAAAACGGAGAAATAACGTAAAAATATAATTTGACGCGTGACAAATGATTGAAACCTTTTCTACTCGACCCCAGTACGCAACTGGTACTTATCGACCATGAAAGGACGAAAGGCAAAGTCGACCTCGGCGGAATTTGAGCTCAAAACGTTAAGCCAGACGAAATATCAATTTCTTTACTACCCACAAGGGGCTAAACACAGAGGGGACAAACAAGGACAGACATAAGTATTAAGTCGATTACATCGACCCCAGTGCGTAACTGGTACTTAATTTATCGACCCCGAAAGGATGAAAGGCAAAGTCGACCTCTGCGGAATTTGAGCTCAAAACGTTAAGCCAGACGAAATACCTATTTCTTTACTACCCATAAGGGGGGCTAAACACAGAGAGGACAAACAAGCACAGACAAGCTGCACCGCCTGCTCTAGAAATTGAACTCACGCCATCATAATCATCAGTCAACACCTCTAACCACTTGACCACACGGCTTCACTCACGCATGATAATAATGTTGATAAATACTCAAATAGTATCAACACCGGGTATAAAACAGAAGACATTTGATAACTATTCAATAACCAAACCTTTGCGATCAATAATTATCAGTCATTTGCGGATTGAAACTTTATTTCATATATTCTTCAGGTTATAAAGAAATTGACGGATCCGTCCATGCTATTCTTACCAATCCGAATTTTCTAGGAGGTTTGTTGGCAATGATCTTGGACAATGCATGGCCAGGTATGTTACTGAAAAATTATTATTCTCTTCGTAATATTCACCTGTTTATTAGAATATGTTGGGAAAGAATTTTAAGCGTAGTTTGGTTGACAAAGATTTTAAGTCTTATTCAAAGGAATACATGGCAAGTAATTCCATCGACGACAGTGGACATGATGTACATACAATTATCCCTCTTACACCTATATTGAAAAATGGCACTCCGTCGGTTACGACGACGAGTATTCCAGTTGATCCGATCAACGGAACAGCCTGCTCGTGAAATTAACGTGCAAGTGGCTGAGCACTCCACAGACACGTGTACCCTTAACGTAGTTCTCGTTGGAGATTGGGCGTGACACAGAGTGTGACAAGGCTGGCCCTTTGAAATACAGGTACAACAGAAACAGGAAGAAAGAGTGAGAGAAAGTTGTAGTGAAAGAGTACAGCAGGGTTCACCACAACCCCCTGCCGGAGCCTCGTGGATCTTTAGGTGTTTTCGCTCAATAAACACTCACAACGTCCGGTCTGGGAATCGAAACCGCAATCCTATGACCGCGAGTCCACTACCCTGACCACAGGGCCATTGCGCCTCCACACACCTTTATTATACCTGTTCTATATTTAAGAGATGAGGAATTATGTACATTATTTACAATTGACGGATATTTGCCTACGGGTATATGGCGTAGCGGTTAAGAGTACGTGCTACTGCCCCCAAGATACCGAGTTCGATTCCAGGCAGTGACCTGAATAATAATAATAATAAATGGCCTGTAATACTAAACAAAACCTTTCTTTTTTATTTCACATGTTTTCAATTAATCAAAAATCAAAAGGAACATTAAAGGAACGAGGCTTGGCAGACAGTGTAGAAGATCTCAACAAAGACGCCGATGAACTGAACAATCAAAGGAACCAAACAGAAAAAGAAGAAGAATCTATATACGGCGTTCCCATTTTACCAAATTTCATTGCTAGGCACCCATTTCTTCGTTTCTTGGCATTTATGCCACCATACGGGTTAAACAGAGACAGAACAAACGTTGAAAAGAAAGCGGAAGTTATATGATCGTTTTTTTTGTTTTGTTTTGTTGTTTTTTTTCTAGCGATAGTAAAGTAGTGGTCAGGTGATCGGAACAGAACAACGCCGGACTAAATACTGACGATCCTTTAAGTTTTAACTTCAAATCATGCCAGGGTCGATTTTACGTTTTGTTGCTCTCTGAGATCGATAAAATATGCACCAGTCATATATACTGGGATCGATACTTTCTGCCAATGCAAGGGACTTTCTGCCAATGTAAGGAATTGTTCTTTCTGACTATAAATGTTTTACCTTGTTGTTGCTTTACTTTATAATAATCTTCGGTGCTGGATAATCTTGTCCTCCCTCCTCTCTCTCCCTATATACATACATACATAAATACATACATACATACATACATACATATATATATATATATATATATTGAGAAAAATGGTAAGACAACAAAAGAATGAGAGAGACCTCGATATTATGTAAATAGAGGAATTTATCTGTAAATGTAATATGTGACAATTATTCGGTAGCCATGATAAAACTCCGAGTCTCGGATGCCGAGGTGGTAATCCACGCCGTCATCAGTTATTCGGCCATCGGAAAAATGCTTTGAAACAAAATGGCCGGATAACTGAAGAGATGGCGGCGTTGATTTCCACCTCGGCATCCGAAACTCGGAGTTTTATCATGGCTACCGAATAATTGTCACATATTACATTTACAGATATATATATATATATATATATATATAATGCAGTGGTTGGTTATGCACGGTTAGAAAGTTAGCATTTGTTTCATGTATACTATTGCTCTTAGTAATATAGGTGAGCCATCAGACGCTCTGGTCGGAGGCGCATAACCTCTTTACTAATGGAGGTAAGAATACAGTTTTGGTCAGCATGGTGATGAAGAAAATCTCTGAAACTGTCTCTCCCAGGAGGGTTTTTTTTCGCCGCGAAGAATTTCGTTACAGTGAATCTGGTGAGTAGCCAATATTGCCAAGAGCAAAAGCAAACATGAAACTAATGGTCACTTTCTGAATGGCCATAGCAAACGACTACATTAAATATTACAGCTCAAAATATTATTAGTGTTTTTTTCCGATCTTATGTACAGCTGACCGATGTGCGCGCGCGTGTATGTGTGTGTGTGTGTGTGTGTGTGTGTGTGTGTGTGTGTGTGTGTGTGTGTGTGTGTGTGTCTGTGTCTGTGTCTGTGTGTGTCTGTGTGTGTGTGAACTTTTGCTTTGTGATATATCTGATCCGTAAAATGACCATTTTTTAGGTGATAGCTTCCTTATAGAAAGCCAGTTGAGAATATCCAATGACGGCCCACAAACGGCCGCAAAGTATATAGCAGGCACGTGGACCAATGTTGTGAAATAAGCAAACTTTTCACAAGCAGTCAGTAGGTGTTCGCTATTGGTTTTCTCTAACGAGGTTATGATTTCCAAAGTCATTTCAAAGTTATCTGTATTCTGTTTGGTATCTGGTGCTGACGATTGCTAAGGAGCTAGAAGAGCATTCAGCTAGAAAAGGCAAGGTGCTGTGAAACAACTGCTGGTGTTTTATGACTTGTTACCTAAAGCTAGGATTTTTCTCTACGGCAAACCGCAGTAAAAATGGCCTTTTTACAGATCAAATATGTCCCAAACATATTTAAACTGATCTTAAAATTTCGCACGCCTATTATGAGCAACGATTTTTTTCACATGTCCGGAAGAGGTGGTCTTCGCCCCGAAATATTGAAATACAGGGTAAAGCTGCAACTTTTTTTTGTTGCTTTTCCTTTTGTAGTTTACCTTGTACTTTTTCGCATTGTTCCGGCCTTACACAACAACCCCCTTTTAAAAATTATACCGCACAAAGCTTCACTAAAACTACTTCATATATATATATATATAAATTAGTAATGCAATACTAGAGTATTGCTTTCCAGTAAAGAATAGCCCGTGAGGGGAAAATATACAAAGAAGTAAATATATGGCATAACGAAGTACATACGAAGCTATACATTAGCGTCGTATTATTACGTTCGCTATTTCCAGTAAATATCGGTACTTCGTTGTGCCATATATTTACTTCTTTGTATATATATATATATATGAAATAAAAAGGCTTAAATAATGGGCTTTTATTTTATTTTATTTTTTCTTTTGTACTTGTTTCAGTCATTTGACTGCGGCCATGCTGGAGCACCGCCTTTAGAGTGGTGAAAGAGTACAGCAGGGATCACCACCTCCTGCCGGAGCCTCGTGGAGCTTTTAGGTGTTTTTTTCGCTCAATAAACACACACAACGCCCGGTCTGGGAATCGAAACCGCGATCCTCCGACCGCAAGTTCGCTGCCCTAACCACTAGGCCATTGCGCCTCATTTCTTTATTTATGCATAAAGGTGCACAAATGAAGAAAATTGAAATACGTGAAGCCTATCATTTATGCCTTTCCTTGTATATCACACTGTGAGAACGACCGTATTCACTGGGGAATGTAACCATGAATTAGCCAAGTCGATTGGTGCTGGACTTCCACATCGGATCTTGTCTTACGATTACCTGGAGTGCTATATTAATCTGAAAACCTTTTGTTAGCGCCTGTGGTATTTATATTAGCAAAGAGTTTGAGAAGTATTTTGCCCGGATAGATAATCCCTTATTGACAACTCTCTCCTCTCTCTCTCTCTCTCTCTCTCTCTCTCTCTCTCTGTATATATATATATTATATATATATATATATATATAGCAGTCAAAGAGTTATAGCTATTCTTTGCTGTGTTTTTACTGAGATCTCCCTTTTAGTAGAAAGAATAGCTATAACTCTTTGACTGCTATTTCTAAATTCGGTGTGTGGTGAGGCAATTCGTTGCTAAACCCTTAATTGCTTAGTATATATATATATATATATATATATATATATGCCATGTGGACTGTGTCTGATGACTGTGCCGAGATGTCAGACGTATTATAATACATTGTTTAATATGTCCTCAGCACAAGAAACTATTAACGGCACATAAAAACATGTATTGAGTTTATTAAATAATATATACATATAAATGTATATATATATATATGTATATGTACACCACACACACACACACACGCGCACACACACACACACACACACACACGCACACACACACACACACACATATGTATAACTTGAGCTACACATACATAATCTGTTGTACATATGTGCATACCGCAAATATATACATATTTACTTACATATGCGAAATCTGTCTATCTGTACATATCATGCGCACATACATACACACCGCATATATGAATACATACATACTTGTGCGTAAGTATTCATTCTACATCTACATAGATAAAAACACACACAAACTACTTCCACGATGAGGCATTAGGTAGCTAAGACACCTAGCTGTGGTGGAAATAAAACAATAATAAACTACACAACAAAGAGAGATGTCTAATTATATTAGATTGCATTTTTATATAGAAACTGTTACACAAAGAAGAGATTAACAATTTAATTATTTAGATGAAAACAAAACAAATAAACAAAAAATGAGTATAAGCAAAAAGACGGAGATTTCTGCTCAGTTGGCGGACTCCAGCCTTGGATTGGTGAACTGTTTCCTTTTCCATATGAAGAGGAAAATAAGGGTGGAGAGGAGATTCCTGTCGCACAGAATATTTCGGAAAAGACGGATGAAGGTAACAAGAGTGTTGAGAGTAAATGAACTTGTTTGAGCGGGAGAGTTTGCCAAAGGATTCAGTGTTGGAATATGGTTTATGGGGTCGGTCACGTTCCTCACTTCATAATTGTTTTTTCATTCATTTTTGTTTTTCATCCGAATTTTATACTTATCGTCTATACGTTCCATTTGTCCCCCGACCCCTTGTCTGTCCTTGTATCGTCCACTCTATTTTTTTTTTACCTTTATGGTTAATAAAGAAAAGAGTTTGTGAGTGAAACGGTATCATGAATGTTAGTGGCAATGCCCTTTCTAGTGTCACAGCTAGAGATATAACTGGTGTTACAATCAGTGTTACAACTGTTGTTACAACCGATGATGCAACTTGTGTTACAACCTGTATCACAACAGGTGTTACGTCCAACGATACAACTAGTGTTGCAATCTATGTTACAACTGGTGTTAGGTCCAGTGTAGCATGTGGTGTTCCCACCTGTGTTACAACATATGTTACAAGTAATGTTACAACTAGTGATACAACTGGTGTTACAATTAGGAGGCAACTGGTGTTACAACTGGTGTAACAACCAACGCTGATACAACTAGTGGTACAGTCATTATTACAACTGGTGTTACAAGGAATACAACTGATGTTACACCTGCTATTACAAACATTGTTACGACCTGTGTTACAACCAGTGCTACAACTTGTGTTACAACCAGTGATACAACCGGTGTTACAACTAGTGATACAATTCTGGGTGCTACAGTCATTGTTACGATCAGTGTTACAGCCAGTGATATAATTAGTGTTACAACAGGTGATGTAACTGATATTACCACTTGTGTTGCTACTGGGGTTACAACCAGTGTGACAATTTGTGTGACAGGTGGGTGGTTCGGCCATAAGTTGCTCGTTTATCAGCGACATAATCTGCTGCTTGATGACCGGACACGTAACGGGTCAAATAAAGTTGTTCACAATCTCTGCATACGATTTCAGGGTCAGGGTTCTTCGTTTTCTTTTTATCTCTTCAAACGAGATGAAATTAACAGATTAATTTACCGGAATTAATTAGAGAAGTTGACATTATTATATAAGATTTGTGCAGAATAATAAGAAAAAAACCCAAAATCCTACGTGCGTGTGAGCATACGTGTGTGTATGTATATACATTCATACAATACACATAACATATATATATTAAACTGACACTCCGTCGGTTACGACGACGAGGGTTCCAGTAGATCCGATCAACGGAACAACCTTCTAGTGAAATTAATGTGCAAGTGGCTGAGTACTCCACGGACGCGCGTACTCTTAACGTAGTGTGTGTATGCGTGTGTGTGTGTGTGTGTGTGTGTGTGTGTGTGTGTGCGTGTGTTCATATATATATACACACATACACACAGAGTATAATTGTGTGTATGTGTGTGTAAGAGAGAGACAGAAAGAAGGAGTAAGAGGGAGAGAGAGAGAGAGAGAGAGAGAGAGATTGTGAGGATTTCTGCTCTGAGAGGTATCCATCAAAACATGACCATTTCTATTAATTTCAAAGACAGAACTGGAACTGAATGCCTTTTTGAAATTTTGAAATTAAAAGCTATACTAACCACTGAACTGGACAGCACAGCATAATATCAAAGATCTCGTCTTCTCCATCTCGGATTAAAGACCCAGTTCTGAATTTCAGGGGACCCGCAATTGTTCAACATCCTGCCAAACAACCTCAAAGATTTGTGAGGTATAGATGTGGAGATCTTCAAAAAGCATCTGGACAAATTTCTGTTTGAAATCCCAGATGAACCCACATCGTGACAGGAGGCACAGAAAAGACACCCAAATATGCTGAAAAGCGGTGCTCCAGCATGGACCCAGCCTTTATCTGAAACCAGTAGCAGATAAAAGATAAATATAACTAAGCTAGACAAAATTTATATGAAACGTAAAATTAATATAAACAAACACGGTGTGTTTATAGATATGTAGTGGATCTTGCATGCATGAAGTTAACACTGCAACAGAACTTTTCCGACGGTGGAACAATGGTTTTTCTCTGACAGCAGTTTTACATTTTCCAGAGGCCTTTAGCTCAGCCGAAATAATATCTACACCACTTGACCCCTTCTAACCTCTTCTACTTCACCAAAAGCTAGAATAGAGATAACAAGACCACTAACTACATCTATTGTTTTCAATGATATATCTATCCTTCTGGATAGTTATAAAAGCAAGAACACCCCAAGCAAAAATCAGTCGGTGACAATTCAGCGAGTTCAGTCACATGGTGACGACTCAATGAGAACGAAGTCTGGCTGACCAGCTAGAACCTTGGTCAGAGGGAGAAATGAAGTTTACTGTCAGCAACTGTGAAACAACACCCTACAACTCTCACTAACTCTAATTCTGTTCTCTTACAACATCATTCTATCTCTCTCTGTAATTACTACTAAACAATGAAGAGGATACAAACACAAACTTTACTTCGTATGCTTTTGGATTTATCATAACTTGCCCGTCGGGGCAAGGTGTTGTAACGTAACGGTAAATAAACATTTCCTTAAAACTTCATGCATTGTTCATCTTTCACATCCTACAGTATGCCGTTATAATAACAAATTTTTATCGTTACAACTGCCGACTCCGACATTTCATAATATTGTACACTAATCAATCTCAACCGCAAAAACTGGTGATCCTCGACTTCAATAAAAACTTTATCGTTACAGATATGTACATAAAGTCGTTTTAACCATATATCGGGTTGTTAAAGTGAAGAAGAAAAAATTGCACGTTTGAGTATGGGAGGAGAACCAGACTAGAGGTAAACTATCAGAAAGCCATGAGGTGAATTTTAAATAAGATTTTACTTTGAAATAAAATGTGTCCTAATAGAGAAAATATTTAATTACGGTGTCTGCAGATTTAATAGATTTTTTTACTGTTAATTAAATAGTGTGTTTACATCATTCAGGCATTGAGAAAACAAAACCTTGGCATGCGGCACCGAACTACAACAATAAACGTTGGACAGTTCATGTTATGGTTCTTTTGTAATGCTAGTTTCAAATTTTGGCGCAAATCCAGCAGGTTCGGGTGAGTGGGGTTAAGCCGATTACATCGACTCCAGTGCTCAACTGGTTTTCATTTTAATCGACCCAAAAGGATAAACGACAAAATTAACCTCGGCGGAATTTGAACTCAGAACATGGGGATGAAATGCTGTCAAGCATTCTGCCCGTTGTGTTAACGATTCTGTCAGCTTGACAGTTTGCTATCTTTGTTTCTTTCTGTAACATTACAAACTTAAGCAAAGCCGGTGAGCTGGCAGAATCGTTAGCACGCTGGGTCCAAATTCTTAGCGACATTTCGTTTGTCTTTACGGTCTGAGTTCAAATTCCACCAAGGTCGACTTTGCTTTTCGTCCCTTCAGAGTCAGTAAAATAAGTATCAGCTGAACATTGGGGTTGAAGCGATCGATTTGCACCTCCCTTAAAATTGCTGGCCTTGTGCCAAAATTTGAAACTGATATCAAAAACTTACGTATTTCGTTTTTGTATTTGGTTTGCAAGAATCTTGATGTGATTTCGTGTTTTGAAACAAATTTTGTTGGGTCTTGAGTGAGTCATTATGCTAATAATAAACACACGCATTGGTTCTATTATATTTCTGTTGTTGTTGTTATTATTATTATTATTATTATTATTATTAGTAGTAGTAGTAGTAGTAGTAGTAGTCGTTATTTCTTTAGCATTTAACCAATTAACTTTATCGATAGTTTGATTAATCGTTCGGTTAATCAATCAATCAATCAATCAGCTAGATAGAGAACAGGAGTAGAGATGGTTTGTCATTGATGAGGTTACCAATGGTAACGAAAACATTTTGACAAACTTAATTGATTACAATCGATTAGTTAATTGCTTAAATGGTTAACTAGTTTATTAATAATAATGAAAGAAGTGAAATAGAACCCATGCGTGTGTTTATTATTGGTGAAATTACCCTCCCGAGATACAAAGAAAAACTTAAGTATCATTTCTAAATTTTAACGATCTTTTGGAATTAGGCAAAAAAATATTTATGGTGAAAAATATTTTCTGTTAATTTATTATTCCTCCTTTTTGTCTTCTTTATCTTTTTTGTCTTGCAAATATGGGAGCCTTCAGAATTGATATTTTGAATCAAAGATAAGAACGGTAGGACTCTTTAGTGCCTTGTTCAGGATTTAATCGTTTATGGTCCGATATTTTAACCTCACGGCCACCGCCACAACCCTCCAGGTTGTTATTATTGTTTAACTAAACTTCTTAATTCACAAACACTTATCAAAGGTATTCTAGTTGTGACCAGCCAGTTTTTTTTTCTGTATATCTAGGATTACCTTGTTTAATATTTTCTTCCCTTTTTTAATGGCATGGCGTAATTAGAGGGAAGATTTGGCTGCTTTCGGGTCTTGAGAGAGGAATCCCTCTCAAACTTCAAGAAGTTATGGTGTTTTGGAGAGAGTCCCTAGAAAGATAATTATGGATCATGTCTTGACACTTTGCCCCCATTGACCATTGTACATGCTGAATATCCTCCTTATAGGTCCTCGATATCACCATACCATAAGGAAGCACAAATTACTAAAGCTGTTATTCAG
>NC_043018.1:20569279-20579279 GCF_006345805.1 Octopus sinensis
TATACATATATATATATATATATATCATCATCATCGTTTAACGTCCGTTTTCCGCACTAGCACAGGTTGGATGGTAGCACGGGTTATATATATATATATATATATATATATATATATGTATATATGTATGTATGTATATATCTGCATGTATCCCACTTGGACACATGCAGATAAAAAAACCTGTCTGAAATTCTTTAATATTGCAGTCCTACAAAAGAAGGCATCAACCATCGGTTACATCAATATTGAGGAGACAAATGTAACAGTGGCCCTGGATGAAATGAGCTCAAGCTCTGCAACTGGCCCCAATGGCTTCCCAGCTATTGTCCTCAAGTCATGTAAGCAGGTTTTAGTGAAACCACCTCAGGTACTTTTTCACAGTTTCCTTGCAAGTGGTAAACTTCCTTAAGAGCTAAATGAAAGCATTATATGCCCTCTCCACAGAGATGGAAGCAGAGCAGAGGCCAAGAACTACAGACCGATTTCTCCGACTTCACAGATCAGCAAAGTTATGGAACGAACCATCAGAAAGAAGCTGATGATATTCTTAGAAGCTGATAATACTCCTACTGAACAATACATGGCCTGGCCTTCATCCAGGAAGAAGCTGCTTCACATAGCTCCTACAGCACTATGACTGGGTTTCGAAACATTTGCTTGGACCATTCAGATGTCAGTACGATATATCTTGATCCTCTAAAAGTTCCACCAATCCAGTGTCCTTGATCTGCATTTTCATTATCGATCCCAAACGAGATGTAAATTTGTTGTTGGCAGACACAGTTTGCAGAGAGTCAGAATGAATATCACAAAGCAGTCTGTCCGACTCTCGTACAACTCTGAGAATTTGTAGCATAGTACATAGGTGTCGTAAGTTAATGAACCAATATTCAGATGCTGAAGTTGGTCTTATGTTGTCCACTACAAGAATTCCATGTCTTTTAGAGTGAGAAATTTTAAATGAAAAGAAAACAAATGTGAAGGTTACGAACGTATATACTTGTTTCTTTAGATCAGAGGATTGACCAACAGTTAATTAGTGTATCCTGATTAATATAGCCATAGCCATAAGTGACACAAGAATCATTCTCTGCTTCAAATAACAATATAGAAGCAATAAATTAACAACAAAAAAGAAAAAAACAAAACAGAAATACCACATTAACTAAGCAACTAGAAGCAATGTGCAACAGGCCAAAAAAAAAAATACCAATATAATTTAGACAAAATAAAACATAATAAAAATTGTAAAATTCTTTTAAATTTCAAAACTGGAGTCTAATTCACTGAACAGCCTACTGCAGTCAGAGATTTCTGGAATAGTTTACATATTCAACTCTCATTTTTTTAAATTCATTTTTTTCCTGTTTTTATCTTCTTTTTCTTTATTCTACTCTATCAAATTTTTTTGGGAAAAATATTTCGATGTTAAATGTTCCGTTTACATTTTTTTTTTTTTTTTACCATTTTATTTTTACGTTTTTTTTAAATTTATTTTCCATTCTTTCTTTCAACCAATCACTTCACCACTCTTGGACATCATCCTCTTCCTCATTATCATCAGTTGGCTTAAAATTGTTTGTTAATAATATTCGTTTTTTTTTAGTATGTTTTTTTTTTTTTTTTTTTTTTTTTCCACGGCTTGCAATAGCAAGATAAAATTGTTTGAAATCAGTAAATTTTAAGCTTGTCAGAGGAAAAAGCCTTTGAGAAGAAAAACCACCATACTCAAAACAATGGAACCGGTGAGGATACCTGCCGAAGAAGAAATAATTCACTTTTAATTTCAGGGTTAGATAAAGAGCTTGATGCACACACACACATATACACACACACACACATACACACACACATGTACATACACACACACATGTATATACACATACACACACACACATACACACACACACATACACATACACACACACACACACACACACATATATACACACACACATACACACACACATACACACATACACCTACATACACACACATACACACACACATACACACACATACACATACACATACACACACACACACACACACACACACATACACACACATACACACACACATGTACATACACACACATACACACACATGTACATACACATACACACACACATGTACATACACATACACACACACATACACACACATACACACACATGTACATACACATACACACACACACATACACACACACATACACACACACATGTACATACACATACACACACATGTACATACACATACACACACACATACACATACACACACGCACATGCACACACACACACACACACACACACATATACATACATATATAATCACACTCATATACGATTGTGATATCATGTTATAACTGATCTGGATCTGTGAAGTCCTGTGGCCTCATGGTTAGGGCGTTACACCCATGATGGTGAGATTGTGGTTTCAATTCCTGGTCTGGGTGATGCATTGTGTTCTTGGGCAAAACACCGCATTTCACTGATCATTTCTCTGATCATTTCAACACCTGATGTGTGGCACATGGTACACCTGTACAGGTAATGTTGATTTGATGGAAGGAGTGAGCTTAATGTGTACACAAACATTTGATCACTGTAAGCAAATCATCTGTGTGGTTGTTCTGCAATAGGAGAGTCCTCCTCCACCACCGTCATCATCGTCATCATCATAACCAAACTCGGACATCATTACTGCAAACTGCAAGCCTTTACATGGTTTTCCTCGGAACATTCCATACGCATTCATGTTTCTGAACACACACAAACACACACACAGTAACACATACAATGTAACAAGGCTGGTCCTTTGAATTTCCAGGTGCAGCTCATTCATGCCAGCTGAGTGTACTGGAGCAATGTGAAGTAAAGTGTCTTGCTCAAGGTCACAATGCATTGCCAGGAATTGAACTCAGGACCTTACAATTCTGAGCCAAATGCCTTAACCGCTAAACTATGTGCCTTCACAAGGAAGAACGGGAGATAGCTTAGTTGTCCATAGATAACTTTAAAAAGATGGGATGGTCATGGCTGGAGTGACATTAAGCTAGAGCAAAGCATCAACAACAATAATGGTTAACTGAAATAAATGATAATTACCAGAACTATTACAAAAATCTGGATAGTAAGGATTCAGTTCAGGATTTTTTTTATTTAAAGCTTCCAGGTACTTTGCCTTCCAAAACAGCGGATTGTATTCTCTGTCTCCTGAAAATGTAAATTCAGTTTAATGATTAATAAATTACGGAGGTGTACTTGCATAGCAAGTGATTTGATCTGAGATCGTGTGCTGAAACGAAAACAATTGCAGCGTGGAAGGTGTTTATAAGCCATTTAAGAAACAAACAAAAGCCGTTCGATTCACTTCAACATTTAACTCTTTTACTCTTTTACTCTTTTACATGTTTCAGTCATTTGACTGAGGCCATGCTGGAGCACCGCCTTTAGTCGAGCAAATCGACCCCGGGACTTATTCTTTGTAAGCCCAGTACTTATTCAATCGGTCTCTTTTGCCGAACTGCTAAGTGACGGGGACATAAACACACCAGCATCGGTTGTCATGCAATGCTAGGGGGACAAACACAAACACGCATACACATACATACATATACATACATATATACGACAGGCTTCTTTCAGTTTCCGTCTACCAAATCCACTCACAAAGCTTTGGTCGGCCCAAGGCTGTAGCAGAAGACACTTGCCCAAGATGCCACGCAGTGTGACTGAACCCGGAACCATGTGGTTGGTTAGTAAGCTACTTACCACACAGCCACTCCTGCGCCTATTTAAGTTTAATTTGTCAAAATATTTTCGTCGCTTTAAGACCGCGACCTGTTCACTGACAAAAATCTGTGCTGCATCTGAGAAAGTAACAGTTAGTTTGTTATATATATGTACGTATGTATGTGTGTATGTATGTATGCACGCATGTATGCATGCATGCATGTATGTATATATGTACGTACGTACATCTGTGTGTATGTATGTATGTATGTATGTATGTGTGATGCATGCATACATGCATGCATACATACATACACACATACATACGTACATATATATATATTTCTTTACTGCCCACAAGGGGCTAAACATAGAGGGGACAAACAAGGACAGACAAAGGGTGTAAGTCAATTACATCGACCCCAGTGCGAAACTGGTACTTTATTTATCGACCCCGAAAGGATGAAAGGTAAAGTCGACCTCGGCGGAATTTGAACTCAGAACATAACGACGGACGAAATACCGCTAAGCACTTCGCCCGGCGTGCTAACGTTTCTACTTTCTCAGATGCAGCATGGATTTTTGTCAGTGAACAGGTCGCGGTCTGAAAGTGATGAAAATATTTTGACAAATTAAACTTAAATGTTGAAGTGAATCGAACGGCTTTTGTGTGTTTCTTAAATGGCTTACAAACACCTTCCACGCTGCAATTGATTAATAAATTATTTTTGATAATTATTGCAGCTTGTAAGGTGGAAAGTTGGAAGAATCCTTGGCAAGCCAAGTGAAATGCTTAGCGGTAATTTGTCAGTCTTTACATTCTGAGTTCAGATTCTGCCTAGCTTGACTTTGCTTTTCATCCTTTCAGGGGTCGATAAAAATATGTAACATTTGATCTTTGGCAGGTTGATGTAATTGACTTAATCCCCTCCCCTTGTGCCAAAATTTGAAACCATCATCATCATCATCATCATTATTATTATTATTATTATTATTATTATTACTATTATTATCATTATTATTATTATTATTATTATTAATATTATCCCCTGGCACCTGTGCCGGTGGCACGTAAAAAGCACTCACTACACTCACAGAGTGGTTGGCGTTAGGAAGGGCATCCAGCTGTAGAAACACTGCCAGATCAGACTGGAGCCTGGTGCAGCCTCCTGGCTTCCCAGACCCCAGTCGAACTGTCCAACCTGTGCTAGCACAGAAAACGGACGTTAAACGATGATGATGATTATTATTATTATTATTATTATTATTGTAGGTGGTGAACTGGCAGAATCATTAGCATGCTGGGCAAAATGCTTAGTGGTATTTCATCTGCCACTATGTTCTGAGTTCAAATTCTGCCAGGGTTGACTTTGCCTTTCATCCTTTTGGGGTCGATTAAATAAGTCAATATAATCTGGGGGTTAATGTAATCAACTTAATCTCTTCCCCCAAATTTGAGCCCTTGTGCTTCCAGTAGGCTGGATTATTATTATTATTATTATTATTATTATTATTATTATTATTCTATGTTTGACTTTTGCTTTACATTTGTAGAAGTTGGCTCCAAGTCTCACCCAGAGATCTCAGGAGGCAACAGGCTGCAAGTTCGTATTGTTGTTATGCCTAGGGTGCCAGAATAAGTACTAGGCTTACACAGAATAAGCTCTGGAGTCGATTTGCTCGACTAAAGGCGGTGCTCCAGCACGGCCACAGTCAATTGACTGAAACAAGTAAAAGAAAAAAAAGAATGAAAATTGAGCTTAACCTTTTCAAACTGCAAGTGTGCTATATATTCCTGGAAGACACAAAAAATGGTGACTGAATGCTTTTGTGTTTATGACTGAAAATAATTATGCTTCTACTAATTAGTGAACTATAAATAGAAAACCATGTGACTGCCTGCTTTTGCGTCTCTCAGGAGTATAGTCAAAGAGTGTAGGCTCAACATGTTCTGAGCTGAAGTGAAAAGCATTGTTGTATTTCTGTCTTTTACCTTCAGTGTTTATTAGAAGAACTCAAAGCTAAAACTTACCCAGGAAGTACAGTTTTAATGTCCGGCAGTCATTCTGGAGATTCATAGGTTCGACTGATAAATGCCAGGCTTCCGTTCTTAAAGCTTTTGCTACGGTGTTAATTAACTCCACTCTGGGAAAGAAAAAGTCATTTATTAAGGATGTATATTTGAAATACGAGTTGAAATTTCATTGATATTGATTGAGATGCACAAGGGGCATAAACAAAATAAATTTATAGTTATTGAAATACACACAAACACACACATAGTTTGTTTCCTTTCCCCCTCCCCACAATCTTACCAAACACCAGCCCCACCTACGTTGCCCACACCAATGTTCTCCCTTAGTCGTGTGCTTTGTTGACACATACATTTTTTTTTTTTTCATAATTGTCACACAAAAGGAAAAAATGCGCTTGCATGAAATTTTCAAATTAGAATCAAATTTTGTTAATTGAAGAAATTAATCAAATAACTGCTAAATAAATTAACCCTTTCGTTACTGTATTTCTTTTGAGATGCTCTGTGTTTCTTTCAATTATTTTAAATATAATAAGGAATTTAGTAAAATAACTTAGTTATCATTAAGCTAGTGTTAGGAACATAAATTGCAACTAAGGTTTGGTGGAAGATTTTAATGAAAAACCTATGAAAACAAGACATTAATACTACAGAGCCAGAGCCGGTTTTGGCTGGGTTGGTAATGAAAGGGTTAATCTACACACTTAAGAATGGTGTACATTTTCTTAGGGAGCCAATATCGATATGGCATTTGAGCAAAGATTACCTGCATGGATCTGCTTACACTTGGCAAAGGGAAAATTTGCACACAAGTAAATTTCTACAAGGACCAACAGCAAGAAATCAGAGAGAACATTGGTCCACAGCAATTCTAGTTGTATTTGGAATCGTTTATATTTCAATCAATTGGCCAAATTCTTTTCTTATATGAATTTGAACGAAAGTGTCAATCAAACCAACAATTTCAACTTGATACTTTGCATTAATTGAAAACTGACCAATCAAAGTAACTCCACAATAACCATCTTGGTGAGCCTAGTAACATCCAATAAAAGACCCCATTTAGTGGGATTTTGCTTGGAAAGAATTGCTAGCTGTGTGTGTGTGTGTGGTTGTTTTAAGAACCGGTTTTATCAACATGCACACTCACTTTCATACTTCTTTGCTTCCATACAACAACCAGTCTAAAGAACATTAACAAATCTCTGTTTCTTAGCTAATCTACTCTTCAACAAAACTTCTATTTCAGAAACAATTTAGATTAGAAATTTCGTTAACGCATTGCTGCTTACATATATTGACTTTTGACTTCATTGTTCCATACCACTACTCACAGTAATTATACCTAATATGAATAATTATATAATAACAAAGATCATATGTGTGAACTAATATAATTCACTGCTTAAATAGACACACGAAACTTGATTGCATTTTTATTATATTGCTTACATACACAAGAAATGAAGCTCTTTGTTAGAAAAGAGCATCTCATTAACTATTTCTGTAAAACCGGTCAGACTGACACGTATCGATATAATGTACTTTTGAATGAACAAAAATGTTGTTTTACACACAGTCACCTCTCGTCAATTTTTTCTTCAGAAATATCCTCCACACAACAACTTATTTTACTTCTTTTTGTTTAACCCTTTCGTTACTGTATTTATTTTGAGATGCTCTGTGTTTCTTTCAATTACTTTAAATATAACAAAGAATTTAGTAAAATAACTTAGTTATCATTAAGCTAGTGTTAGGAACATAAATTTCAACTAAGGTTTGGTGGAAGATTTTAATCCAAAACTTATGGAAACAAAACATTTGTACTCAAAGCCAGAGCCGGTTTCAACCAGGTTGATAATGAAAGGGTTAACAGAGAAGCCAGCCTCAGGTTATGTCAGACTGATGATTTCTAACAAGAATGAAATGGTGCTACACATGACTGTCTATGACTAGAAATCTTTGTAATGTATATGAAAAGATTAAATGTGTACATTCTATAGTGTTCTTAAAGAGTGTATTGGTGATAGCATGAACAAAGTGTCAAATGAAGAAATGATGACCTGAACTGCAGTGAATAGGAAACTGCTTTATGAGATAAGGGCCAAAGCAACTGAGATTTCTTGGTCATGTGATGAGGAAAGAGGACCCAGGGAGAGTTTAGTGAAAGAAAAAAGAAAGAAAAGAAGCAGAGGAAGAAGAAAGATGATCTGGATGTGAAGCTTGAGGAAATGGTTGGAAGAAAGAGACATTAAACATCCGGAAGTGGGAACTGTTCTAGAAAACGAAGAACAGAGAACTGTAGCAGGACATGATCGCTAATGTCCTACACTCTGGACATGGCACCTAATCTTTATATATAAAAGTGAGGTTGTGTGCTGTCTGTCTCCTACGATTTAGATTCCTAACTACTCCCACATTTTGCGGTGCAGTTTAACCAAAACCGGGTATCTTATAGTCGTCATTCATATCGAGCCCTTCTGGGTATTAGCGTGCATCTACGATGAGTCTACGATTTAAAAAAAAAATTTACCATCAATTTTTCCCATTTTTAATGCATTTTTGGCACATATAAGGGAAGTAACTCTCTAAAAATTTATCATTAAATCTCAGAACGTAAAAAGCTACAGTAACACCCCGCCCCCTTTGTGGTTAGCCATATTGAGATGGCTATTATACTTTACATCTTTAAAAATACTCATATAGTTATTTCCCTTACAAACCCGAGCAACGCCGGGCAATACTGCTAGTATTCTATACATATTATTCCTTTGTCTTTGATTTAATATCCAAGCTTTTAATCTTGCCAAGATTTACCTAGAAATCATTATCTCCCTTACGATAACTAGCCACCAGGGGGCACCACATAATGGATAGAAAGCATTTCTTTTTCCTTTCGATTTAGGTTAAACTATATATAAACTCTTCACTGCTGACATAGTTCTGGTTATTAAGCTAACATTTTCATAACTTACAAAAATAAACAAAGATAAAAGGTGATATAGTTGTATAATTACTTGTCAAATGGCTTATTTTTCCTGTATGATATTTCAACGAAGGGTTGCTTCAGAGGGTAGATATCTGCACATGACATAATTTTTTCTCCTTGATTTTCTGAGAAGAACACGAAGGATCGGCCATAAACTGGAAAAACACAAACAAAGCAAAACAGATTACAATTAAAAGGGATTCATGAAACAACATTCTTTTGTTGATTAGAAGTTAAACAGTTTATATAGAATGGTTGTATACTGTCAATCTAACAAGAACGTGACAGTAGGGGGTACACCATTGCTGTATAGCCCTAGGAAGCATCGAACGCCTCCTGATAGCTTTGACACATTTTTTTTCCCTGTGTCCTTATATACATATACGTATATGTATATAAGGACACAGGGAAAAAAAAATGTGTCAAAGCTATCAGGAGGCGTTCGATGCTTCCTAGGGGTATACAGCGGTGGTGTACCCCCTACTGTCACGTTCTTGTTAGATTGACAGTATACAACCATTCTATCGCCCCACCACCGTACATGTCTCTACAAGAGATTTAGAAATTCAATATTTCTTAGTTTATATAGTACAACATCAAAACCACTGTATAATGGACACATCAGCCTTTTAAACACACACACACACACACACACACACATGCACTGTTGTTGGTTTTGTTATTGTTTAGCTTCATGTTGGCCCTGATTGAACAGACTTATGATCAATGGCATTCCGGTTATCGCTCTCACATCTATATTTCAAGTGTTAGAGTACTTTTGTTAACATTATCCATCGTGTTTTTCTTAAGATAGTAGGGTGTAATTTGAGTGAAATTTGGCTCGTATTTCTATCACGTCTATCAAACCACTCAGGGACGTACACCTAGATTCGTGTATATTCTTTTGGTCATACACTGATCGTGCTATAAATATGTGTTATTTTTTTTTTTAAATAATAATAATAATATTAATAATAATATAATAATAATAATAATAATAATAATAATAATAATAATAATAATAATAAATGCTCTGATGCAGTACCAGGCAATGGCTCTCATGGCTTCTGATCTTAACTGATTGGAAGTATTATCATGTACATTGTTTTTGTCTTGGTATAAAAGATGGGCTACAGTAAATATTCTGCTCAATACCACAGATTTGCTTGTCAGTTGGTTGACCTTAACCAGTTGAGCATGTCCCTTAGTGGCTGACGATATGTGCATCTCTGATCA
>NC_043018.1:20586779-20606779 GCF_006345805.1 Octopus sinensis
ACGTCGATCTCCTGGGGCTAAAAAGCTATAGTAACACCCCCACTTTGTGGTTAGCCATATTGAAATGGCTTTTATACTTTACGTTGTTGAGCGGTTACTGTTTACATCTCACTCTGAGATTTAATAATGCTTATATATATATTATTTATATTATATACATACACACACAAGGATGAATGAAACTGATTCTAATTTAGGCACAAAACCACCAATACTTTGAAAAGTGGGGTTTGGTTAATTTAATCTGCCCCAGTATTTGTCTGGTACTTCACTTTATCAACACCAGAGGGATGAAAATGGACCATGGTAGAATTTGAACTCATAATATAATGATTAATAACAAATACTGCCACCCGCTTCTTCTGCCAATCAACTGCTCTTATATATAATGATATAATGTAATCTTTATATATAAAAGTGAGGTTGTGTGCTGTCTGTCTCCTACGATTTAGATTCCTAACTACTCCCACATTTTGCGGTGCAGTTTAATCAAAACCGGGTATCTTATAGTCGTGATTCATATCGAGCCCTTCTGGGTATTAGCGCGCGTCTATGATGAGTCTACGATTTAAAAAAAATTTACCATCAATTTTTCCCATTTTTAAAGCATTTTTGGCATATATAAGGGAAGTAACTCTCTAAAAATTTATTATTAAATCTCAGAACGTAAAAAGCTACAGTAACACCCCCCCCTTTGTGGTTAGCCATATTGAGATGGTTATTATACTTTGCATCTCTAAAAATGCTTATATAGTTATTTCCCTTACAAACCCGAGCAACGTCGGGCGATACTGCTAGTGTAATATATAATATTTTTAAAGATATATTTTCAACTCACCATGTGCACATAGCCATAAAGTGGGCCCCACAAATCGATTCGTGCTTCCCATCGTTCAGCCTCAGAATGATCAAAGGAGAAGTTGCCACATCCCCTCAGGTTCTTATAGTCATAAGACACAGCCATCGCTCTCTCCATTACACTTGCAGGTCCGTAAAGACACAGATTATAATCTCGCATTTTTCTTCTATCATCTCCGCGGTCTTCAAAGTAACCAAACTTGCCACTCATGTCTCCCATGGGATATTGACTTGGAGATCCTTGTCCAACTGAGGGTAAACTCTCTGGAGGAATGTTAAAAGGGTTCCAAATTGATGAAAGTGCTGTCTTGGAGCAGGATTGATGACTATCTTCAACTGCAGGATTAGAATAAATTGCCCAAGAATTTATCCCTTTATTTAAGCCATTCATATTCATATTGATCATGGGTGCATCGAACTCAGTTTCTTGTGTAAAGGTTATTCTACCTTGAAGCTGAGTTTTAGAATCCATCAGGTGCGGCATTGTGGCTCGGTAAGGGATGTGGCGGTAGATTGTTGCACATGCAAGTCTGTTCTGTCTGTTTATATCAAATATAACAACAGAAGTTCCTTCTACACTGTAGGGTCCATGGAGTGGCAAAAAAGTTGTTGTCATGAACATCTTCTTGGCTGGTTGCCGTTTAGCGCCAGATCGAATTTGTATTCCTCCCAGTCGTTTCGTTGTATCACCGACTGCACAATGAAAACCACGTTCTCGGATACAGGTTTCATTATATTGTCCATCTAGACGGAGATTAAAAGGGTTGTACACATTCCCTGTTGAACTGCATCTTCGAGCACTGTCCTTGTCATTCCAATCACTTGATCTCCGTTCTGCAATTTTCCATTCATGATCTGAAGTTGGTCCAGACCCATCACTGTAATCAAGTTCAAAATAGATCGATGTATCTGACATGGCATCGGATTTACTTTGTCTCAGCATCATATAACCAATCACGGGGTACCAAAATCTTGCCATAAGAATCACTGTGTCTTCTGGATAGTTAACATTGGCACAAAACCAGCGACTACCATCTGTTCTGTGTACAACAAAAGATCGTCCAATGATGCTATATTCTTCAAACAGGGGTAAGTTCCAGTCCCAATATACTTCCGAGAAGCTGTCACGACCATTCAACTTACCAAATTTCCCACTCAAATCACCAACTTCATATTGGTCATTAGTACCGTTTCCTGGTGGTGGTGATTCACTTTTTTTCACTTGGAAAGGATTCCAGTGACCAGCAATTTCATCGTTTGAACATTGGTCATTTAGTGAAATGCGTTGCGGAACAGGATATACATGTATATGGTAAGCGGAAGCACGATCATTGAGATCGTTGAAGTTCACGTGAAGAATTGTTGGATCGTATGGTGAATCTTGTTCAAAACGCACATAACCATAAGCTCCATCACCATCAAAGTTGACCTGTGCTGTCTTATGTGTGTATTCTTGGATAAAACTACAAGCAATCACTTCATCGCTTTTGTCAACAATTCCAATCCATTTACCAATAATGTTGTCAGTACCAGTCAACCATACATTTGGTTCCACCCAAGCGTCTCTGGCATCATATGGTAAATTACCAACAGGTAACATGGGTAGGTTCTCCACCCTATTTTGGGGTTGGTAACGAGTTTTCAGGGAACGACACATGGTAGCAGATTCTATGCTGCTAGCTGGCTGGAAGAAATACCATTTATAAGAAGCGCGTTTCTGGTTTCCTGAGGCCATGTAGAACAAATCTGAGTAAATAGTTGTATAATTAGATTGCTTATGCTGCCGGAAAATAATACGACCACCTATGGAATTTTGAAGACGTGCATAGGCTGTTACATGACGCCCTTTAAACATAATAGTTGCACAGGCTGGGTCTTTTCCAGACCGGTTAGGCTTTAGAAGCAGTGTGTAACCTGAAGTAGAAGAAAAAATTTTAATTTAGCGTTTGGAGTAAAAGAGACCAATCAAATAAAATTAAATCCAAATCCAAATCAACAAAAAAGATAATGAGTATAAAGGCATGTTATTTATTGGGCTCAGTGGTTAGAGCGTCGAGCTTACTATCGTGAGGTTGTGAGTTCGAATCCCGGACCGGGCTGCGTGTTGTGCTCTTGAGCAAGGCACTTTATTTCACGTTGCTCCAGTTCACTCAGCTGTAGAAATGAGTTGTGACGTCACTGGTGCCAAGCTGTATCGACCTTTGTCTTTCCCTTGGATAACACTGGTGGCGTGGAGAGGGGAGGCTGGTATGCATGGGCGACTGCTGGTCTTCCATAAACAACCTTGCCCGGACTTGTGTCTAGGAGAGTAACTTTCTAGGTGCAATCCCATGGTCATTCATGACCGAAGGGGGTCTTTACCCTTACCCTTAATTAACGGGGATATATTTTTTCATGTTTATACAACAGTTACATATATACATATACGTGTGTGTGTGTGCATGTGTGTGGATATACATATATATATATAGAGAGAGAGAGAGAGAGACCAAAATTGAAAGAAGCGCATCGCATATATGTATGTATGTATTTGTGTGTCTGTGTTTGTCCGCCCCACCATCACTTCACAATTGATATTGGTGTGTTTACGTCCCCGTAGCAGTTTGGCAAAAGAGACCAATAGAATAAGTACTAGGCTTACAAAGTCCTAGGGCCAATTTGTTCAACTAAAGACAGTGCTACAGCATGGCCTCAGTCAACTGACCGAAACAAGTAAAAGAATAAAAGAATATGTTGTTTCATATCAATTAAGGGCTAAGACAAAATTCAAAGAATTCACTATCCTTAACCCTTTAGTGTTCAGATTATTCTGTTAAATGCAATATTTTTTTACTCAAATTGTTTTTAATTAATCCTGCATTATCTTATAGCTTTTGAGGTTTCAATGATGTGATTGTTTATTTTTAGAATGTCAATGTAGGTTAGGTGTGAGAGGCCAGATATCGCCAGTTTGAATATAAAACATGTAGAATATATTGGGCCGGATATGGCCAAGGAAAAACAGGATGGGACAAAAATAAATAATAAAATAAAGAATGGATCACAAACCTAGAATTCCGTTTAAGCCCCAAAGGTTAACTGTACGTGCAGTACTTTGTTCTTCATTGCCAAGAGTAACGGTTCCGGTTTCGGATGTAAACCTGGAATAATTATGCAAAGAAAGCCTTCATATTGTCATTGAACTGAAGCATGTCATTAAGTAAAATTAATCTAATTACATTAAGTTAAATCAAGTAATTAATTTCATAATGGCGTTCTGTTAAGATACCATTGATAATGAATGTAATGTGGTGTGTCGGTCATGGAGTTTGTTTTATATCAACTGGGAAATATTTTTCAGAAAATGTTTTCTTCCACACTTACTGTCTTTTACTACATCTTTGACAGCATATAACTACTAACAAGACTTTTGTTAGCCGCTCTCCAGCCATCTATTTAAAACTGTATACAGCTATGGTACGACCACACTTGGAATTCGTATCATCAGTTTGGAACCCCTATCTTGCTCAGAACATTGACCTCCTGGAATCTGTCCAGAGACGTGCAACCAAACGCATACCCTCCATTAGACACCTACCATATTCTGAGCACCTTGTTTCCCTGGGCATGGATTCACTGAAGCTCCAGCGTCTGGCGATGGACTTGGTAAACACCCACAAAGTTAACAACCACCTCACCAACAACAACACTGAACACCTTTTTGATCTCCATGTGTCTAATACACGTGGACATGCCTACAAAGTCAGAAAACAACACAGCTCCCATGACTTTTGGAAACATTTCTTCACGCTCAGAGTTGCTGAAGCATGGAATAAACTGCCTGCGTCAGTTGTTGACTACCATGACACTGCATCCTTTAAGGCCCTCATGCTTTCCGAAATCCGCCGAAACTACACCTGATTATATATACACTTTAGATGAGTTGTAGTGCACCTGAGCACTGTACACAATTATTATTATTATTATTATTATTATTATTATTATTACTACCATATACATGTGCGTGTGTGAGAGAGGTTTGGTAAAATATGTTAAGCGATGTCAATAAATAAAAGCATAAAGAAAAAGACATTGTATTATTTTACAGAGGTTATTTAACAATCCTACAATATTTCAGGTAAGATTCCCCTTTTCAAACAAAAGAAAGAAAATAATCAAAGCCTTTCGAGAAATGTTGTTAATGATAGGGATTCCAGTTTGTTGTGATGAGACACTTTTGAACTCGGAATGCACAGAGCTGGAACAGACAGTGCAAAGCATCTTTCCTGATCCTTAACAATTCTGCCAATCTACCCACTGGATTAGTTCCCAACTTTTATTGATTTCAAAAGGATTAAAAACAAGGTTTATTGTGTTGGAATTCAACTCAGAGCACATAAAATTAATAAAAATATCACTGGGACACTTTCTAGTACTCTAATGATTCTGCTAATAGTTTTTTCCTGCAGCGGGCATCGTCCTTATGTAATTGCTCCAGTCACAGTTTTATGAATCTTTACGCTCATACATGACTCTTAACGCCATTATATAAAGGGCAGCCGTGGCAGTGTGGTAAGAAGTTGACTTCCCAACTACATGGTTGTGGGTCAATCCCACTGCGTGGCACCTTGGGCAGGTTTCTTCTACTATAGTCTCAGGCCAACCAAAGCTTTGAAAACTAGCTCTGTGCATTCTGAGTTCAAAAGTGTCTCATCTCAACAAACTGGAATCCCTATCATTAACAACATTTCTCGAAGGGCTTTGATTATTTTCTTTCTTTTGTTTGAAAAGGGGACTCTTCCCTGAAATATTGTAGGATTGTTAAATAACCTCTGTAAGATAATACAATGTCTTTTTCTTTCTGCTTTTATTTATTGACATCGCTTAACATATTTTGCCAAACTTCTCACCTGTGTAGCTGTAGGAGTTCAGCAAATGAGATTGATAAAATGAATACTTGGCTACAAAACAAAAACAATACTGGTCTTGAATCATTCAAATAAAATACTTGAAGGCGGTACTCCAGCATGGTCTGAAGCAAGTAAGCGATAAAGGATAAAAGATAGCTGTTTGTTAAGTTTATAATTCACATCTAATTCAAATTTAATGCCCTTCAACATTGAAATTTTTATCAGTTTTTTCAAACACATTTCATTTCTAAACTTGCTTCAGATAATATACAGGATAGGACAAAAAAACAAAACCAGGAATTATAACTTACCTTTCTCCAATATAGCGTTCACTGCATTTATCTACTTCACGGTAATCTGTTAAATAGCGATGGAATTCCCATGTATATTTGTCCTGCATACCATCAGTGCTATTTAATTTAAACACCATAGCAACACCATCACCATCCCTTGGTTCTGTGAAGATTACTTCGCCACGAACATATTCCATATCAAAGGTGGCAATCAGATATGGCTCATAAGCGGTTGTCGGAGAGACTGCAGATAAAAATGAGAACATTGGATGACTTTCTATTAAAAACTTTATTTTCAGTGGTTAATTTTTAAAAAAGCTTTCAGTTTTTACTGTCAAATTCATATAAAATTATACAGTTAACATATATATATATATATATATATATATATATATATTATATATATATATATATATATATATATAAAACCCATGCTAGCATGGAGAACGGACATTAAACGATGATGATGATGATGATGATGATATATATATATTATATTAAATTAGAGACAAAACCACTATTAGGCAAATCAAACAATGAAAGACTTAAGCCAATACATATGATTAATTTATATTTAAATATGTAACAATTATTAAAAAATATAATTAATATCCACTACGATCGTTTCCTGCCTGCTGTCTTTAAATTTATATATATATATATATACTCAAACTAAAAGCCAGAAAATGGAGAAGTAGTGTTCATATAATTTATTAAGTGCAAAAATTCAAAATGTCCACTTACAGCTGTTTATTCTCTCAATCATATGATGCTATTTTTACTGTAACTCAACATCTAACATTTATTTACCAATTATTACCATTATACAACCTATTACCCTGTGGCCAAGGTTTATACCAATATTAGTAATTAAATGAGATTCAGTCTGTTGAGATGCTTTGGAAGAATATGTCTTTTACTCCTCTGGTGACATTTTGCCCTATAAAATGTTTTAATTACTGGAATACATTTGGGCAATATTGAAACAGCTGTAAGGGCACATGTTTAAAATTTTTGCAGTTAACAGATATTAATGCTACTTCTCCATTTTCTGGACGTTAATTTGAATACTTATAAACAAAGTTTTATACTTAAGACTATTACTTTATGAATATTACAATCCACAACAAAATTATAGGTAACAAACCAGTAATTCATTGGTTATTTTCTATCCCTTAAGGTGGTTTTGTTTGAACCTCTATTTAAATTTATATGTATGTGTGTGTGTGTGTGTGTGTGTGTATATATATATATACACATGCATACACATATATCACAACACACCACCCACACACCCATCCCCATATCTCCACACGCATACATACATACACATGTCCAGACCACCAGCCCTTTTTCACATGCACATACATACTCTCTTATACACACATGCACCTTCATGTTGGGGCCACCTTCGTTTTGGAAGTCACTTGACCCTGTTATCTCCCCTACTATCCCTCTAGTGTCTAACATCTGACCTCTGACCTCTGCCTGAAGTCAGAACGCCATGATAGACCGTTAGCTCCTACACACATTTTTTTCTCTCCTTGTTTCTTTTCTGTGTATCTTTCTGTTGAAGAGCGTAGGCTCAAAACGTAAAAGACTTGTTCTATTTCTATTCCTGAGCACCATACTAATACAATTGTTTGTTTGTACTCCACCTGCCTCCATCTTTTGTTCATTTTCATAAACCTTCCCGTTATATATATGTGTGTGTGTGTGTGTACCCTGAATTCTTAGCTGTACTCACTGCCAATCCTCACCTTACTGGTAGCGTCTCTGCACATGACTTGTACAGCTCTCACCACCCACTCATCTATCCCTAGTTTCCACACACTGACCACCAGATAAGGGATCAGGGAACCCTGTCAAAAGCTTCCTCCGTGTCAATAAAAGCCAAATACAGAGGTTTATCTTTGGCTATGTATTTCTTCTGCAGCTACTTTACCAGAAATATAGCATCAGTGGGGTTTCTCCCTGGCACAAAACCAAACCGCATCTCATCTAGGCTAATTCTACCCCTAATTAGTTGGGCGATGACTCTCTCCATAGCTTTCATCACCTGATCCAATAATTTGAAATTTTAAGAATCTCAGTGGTGATTCCTGAAAGGCTGGGGACTTTCCCTGTCTCCATATCCTTAATTGCTTTATCTATCAAGGTACTGTCAATTCAGGTAGCTGGTCCCTCAATTGGATCAACATTTGGCAGATTCTCCTGCTCCCATTCATTCTCTACATTCAGCAGTCTTTCATAATGGTATTTCCAAGCCTCTTTCTTTGCAGAATCACTAAATGCAAGAGCACCATCATCCATGTAGACACATTTCTCTCCTATGTCATCACAATTTTCTCTCACACATTGTCAATTCAGGTAGCTGGTCCCTCAATTGGATCAATATTTGGCAGATTCTCCTTGTCTTGCAATCCAGAACACTTCAATTCTTTGGTCCTCACATCGTTGAACAGGGGCAAGCTTCCTTTTTTTCTGCTTCTCCCTGATCTTGCATACAATAAAACGCAAAGTGTGTCATGTCAGTCACGCACTGCTAGAGGGAAACTAAAGAGAAGAAAGAGAGCAGGAGCAAGTGACAGTCAGAGGCACTAAATGCTCGCGAACTCTATCAAAGAAGTGAGATGTAAATAACATTAAAGGAAAACTTAAAACTGAAGTAGAATTGATGAAGAGTTTTTTTTCTCTATCATCATCATCATCATCATCATCATCATCATCATTTAGCATCCGCTTTCCATGCAAGCATGGGTTGGACAGTTCAACTGGGGTCTGGGAAGCCAGAAGGCTGCACCAGGCCCAGTCTGATCTGGCAATGTTTCTACGGCTGGATGCCCTTCCTAATGCCAACCACTCCAAGAGTGTAGTGGATGCTTTTTAAACGCCACCAGCACAGGTCCCAGATGGGGCTGGCAAAAAAAAAGTAATGGAATGCTTACAGCACCTAGGTTTCCCAAGCAGTCACCCATCTAAGTACTAACTAGGTTCGATGTTGCTTAACTTCGGTGATCAGACGAGAACTGGTGCTTTCAACGTGATATGGCTGTAATGTAAAGAAAATATAGTTGACCCAAACTAAAATTGAGCTAATGTTAAATTGGGCGAATCGAGTACCATGTAAACCAAGGAACTATCCTGTACCTCTGTAGACATTCAATGTTCCAGCAGCAATGGTTCACCGATGATTTGTGGATAAGGACTAAAATCCGAAAGATGCCCTGAGTTACCCTTGTACTGTCAACACCCATTGCACTTCTTATTGTGTTCTATTTGAAGTTAAATTAATGTCCAGAAATTGTCTCCCCTCCCTTTCTTGACCAGAATTAGTCATTATCATAATTGGTTCGCACAATGTGCATAGTTTTAAGTAATTTGAGTTTCTTGACTAACTACATGAACTATGTCGGTGTCCACTTTATTAAACTATAAGGTGCAACATACCCGAATGGGTAAAAAGTTTACTTTGCAATCATGAGGGTCCAAGTTCCTTCTTTCTGCGTAGCACCTTGGGCAAATGATGTTTTCCATAGCACCAGGTTGACTTAAACATTGTGAATAGAATTGTATGGACAGGAACTGTCAGGTGGAATGTACTCGTAATTCAAAAAGAATAGCTTTGTCACACACTTGTATCAGGTCATGTTCCTCTAATTCTGCCCCAGAATTCTGCTGAGAATGCATGTGCTTGTGGAATGAACATGTGCTTGTGGAATGAACACGGGTGCATGAATCCTTTGCCCCCCACCCCCTTACATATAAACATCACTCGGATAAAAATGGTGTTAGTCAAACAAACTGCTTTACATGAACAAAGATTTCAGCATGGAGAAAAATAAATGTTCTCTTATCAGTCTCACCATCAGGAAATGGAGAGAACCAAAAATAAGTCTATACGAGGACATGTGCTCAACAATGTTACAGTTCACTAATTCCGGCACGAAAGAATAATGAAAAAAATAATTAAAAAAGTGTCGTCATTAACTGGGTCAAGATATGAAAGAGATTGAGGAAAAGGTGTCGTTAAACAATTCATTTTGAGTAGGATATCATAAAGCAAAGATGAACAGGGTCATTCATGTGTGAAAAACAGATTACATAAGCATTCCTTGTTAATAATGAAATGTCTTTCTTAAATATCGTTTTTTTACGCCAGTGATTTTCATGTTGCATAATTAATCTGGAATGAAAAAAATTTTCCCCTATTAATAATTAAGTCAAGCATAAATAAGCCAATCATGTTACTGGGTTTTAATCACTGCTGTGTGGTAAGTACCTTGCTTACCAACCGCATGGTTCCGGGTTCAGTCCCACTGCGTGGCACCTTGGGCAAGTGTCTTCTACTATAGCCTCGGGTCGACCAAAGCCTTGTGAGTGTATTTGGTAGACGGAAACTGAAAGAAGCCCGTCGTACATATATATATATATATATATATATATATTATATATATATATATATGTGCGTGTGTGCATGTGTGTGTGTGTGCATGTGTGTGTGTGTGTGTGTGTGTGTGTTTGTGTGTCTGTGTTTGTCCCCCAAGCATTGCTTGACAACCGATGCTGGTGTGTTTATGTCCCTGTCACTTAGCGGTTCGGCAAAAGAGACCGATAAAATAAGTACTGGGCTTACAAAGAATAAGTCCCGGGGTCGATTTGCTCGACTAAAGGCGGTGCTCCAGCATGGCCGCAGTCAAATGACTGAAACAAGTAAAAGAGAGTAAAAGAGAGACTGTGTATGTATGTTGATGTATCATTTTCATATTAAGCTCAGGACTTGTATTTATTTTATACTAGTCTTGAAGAAAGCCCTTCGGGGAGCATTCAAACGAGCTCCTGCAGAGGGCACATTTGAGCCCTTCGGTCCCACTATCAGGCTGCTGCACAGGCCTCTACCCTTGTATAGTGCAACTTATTTCTGCAAATATGCTAAGCACAAGTGCTGATCATAGTTTAATCAATAAGTGTAGGAGCGAGGTAAATGCAGTAAAAAGGGGAAGCAGTGGAGGGGGGCCCTATTTAAGCGGCCCTTCAGAAATTGAACCTCCTTACGATATTCCCTGAGAGTTCATGGTATGAGATTCATTGACATTGCACCAATTTGGTTGCCAATGCCATCTATTTAGTTTTAAATACAGTAAAAATAGGGGGGTGGGGCAGTGAGGTCCCAATTAGGCGACCCTTAAAAAAATAGACTCCCTTAAGATATTCTCTGGAATTAGAGGAGTTGCTGGTTTGAGTTTCGTTGCTCTTGCATCAACAGTCTAGGAGGAGTTAATGAACATATAAACATAACAGAGAAACATCACTCAAATCTATATTAAGATAAACAACATAAGGCCTCCAGGGAAAGGATTTTAATCATGGGTTTTCAATCAAGGTCCATATGGACCCTAGGGTATCCATTTAAGATTTTTTTTTTTAGGGGGGGTCCATAGATGCAATATAGTAAATTAGGAATCGATGGTAATTTTTCATGGGTCATGGAAAAATTGTTCACCAGACCAGTAAAGTTTATATGAAATAAACAGGTTATATGTCCACAACACATCATCATCATCATCATCATCATCATCGTTTAACGTCTGCTTTCCATGCTAGCATGGGTTGGACGATTTTGACTAAGGGCTGGCGAACCAGATTGCTGCACCAGGCTCCAATCTTGATCTGGCAGAGTTTCTACAGCTGGATGCCCTTCCTAATGTCAACCACTCCGAGGGTGTAGTGGGTGCTTTTACATGCCACCGGCATGGGAGCCAGTCAAGTGGTACTGGCAATGACCTCGCTCGAATCTTGATCTGGCAGAGTTTCTACAGCTGGATGCCCTTCCTAACGCCAACCACTCCGAGGTTGTAGTGGGTGTTTTTACGTGCCACCAGCATGGGAGCCAGTCAGGTAGTACTGGCAATGACTTCTATCAAATCTTTTTACACATGCCACCGGCACAGGTGCCAGTAAGGCGACGCTATATTTTAACAATTTTTTTGATACAGTTCCTAATAATATTTAATTATAAAAATACAATAAGATTTTTTTAAGCATCGAATGGCTAGTGGGGTCCACCCGAGGGAAATAGGAATGATAGGGGTCCATTGGTTAAAAAAAAAGGGTTGAGAAGCACTGAGCTAGATCGATATGGTGATTGGTGAGGGTCAGTAGGATGGTGCTTGTGATACATGCCTAGCCTTGATTAATCTGAGGGTGTATGTTGTAAGAACCGAAACAACCAGTGATACCAGGATACCACAATGATGATGGGTTCATGTAGTGCATGTGTAGATATATATTGAACTATTGATCACTATTTATTGAATTGCATGGTTAAATGGTTGACATAAAGAGAGAAGCACTTCGAAACACCGGTAAACATATACAGAGTGGTAAACACACACACACAGAAACATATACACAAATACACAAACACATACCCACAACACGTACTCACACACAAATATAGACATATTATCATAAGAGATACACACACCAACACTGAATTGTATGGTTAAATAGTTGACATAAAGACAGAGGAATTTCAAAACACTGGTACGCACAAACACACACAAACACATACACATGCTCACACACACACACATACATATATACATGTATATATCCTGGCAGTGAACCCTCTGTAAGCCCAAAATACAAATCCCTTTCATCTGTAGGACCTACAGATTAGAGAGATATTCATGTCCTCATTTGTGGTCCCCACTCTGTTTTTGTTGATGACCTTCAAGCTCTACTTGAGTAATATCCCTGACACCAGGAAACAGTCAAAAGAGACATGATGGCCACATATAGATTGTATCTGATCTGCTCGATCAAGACTGGCTATGACCTAAAACTAGAACACCAAATGTCCTTGATCCTAGACATTTAATAGACTGCCCAAGAAAATAATGACAAACGGGAAATATAGGCCAGTACCAAAATATGTTCAGGTTATTGTATAAACATCCACGTATGAACTTGCATGTGTGTGTGTGTGTCTGTGCATATGTGAAAGTCCCAGTGTGTCTGTGAAAATCTTTGTATTGTTGGATGTATGTGTGTGTGTGTGTGTGTTTGTGTGTGTCTGTGCATATGTGAAAGTCCCAGTGTGTCTGTGAAAATCTTTGTATTGTTGGATGTATGTGTGTGTGTGTGTGTGTGTTTGTGTGTGTCTGTGCATATGTGAAAGTCCCAATGCATCTGTGCAAATCTTTGTATTGTTGGATGTATGTGTGTGTGTGTGTGTGTGTTGTGTGTGTCTGTGCATATGTGAAAGTCCCAGTGTGTCTGTGAAAATCTTTGTATAGTTGAATGCATGTGTGTGTGAGTCCATGTTTGTGTGGGAGAGAAAAAGAAACAAAGAGAGTGGTGAAAGAGCGTGTGTATAAATGTTGCATGCGTGTGAATGTACATGTGTGTGTCTATGAGTAACGGTGTGTGTGTGTGTGTGTATGATGTATGGACAGATGCCTGTGTGAGATTCCAGGGTGTGTATGTATATACTTGCTTGCGCGAGGGGTTGTTTGGGTGGGTGGGTGTATGTGTACCCACATGTCTGAATCCATGAGTGGGAATTTGTATGGGTGTTAGTGCATGAGTGTGCAATTACTTTTGTTTCGTTTGTCGTCTTACTACAAACTACTATAGGCGCAGGAGTGGCTGTGTGGTAAGTAGCTTGCTAAACAACCACATGGTTCCAGGTTCAGTCCCACTGCGTGGCATCTTGGGCAAGTGTCTTCTGCTATAGCCCCGGGTCGACCAATGCCTTGTGAGTGGATTTGGTAGACGGAAACTGAAAGAAGCCTGTCGTATATATGTATATATATATATATATATATGTATGTGTGTGTGTGTTTGTGTGTCTGTGTTTGTCCCCCTAGCATTGCTTGACAACCGATGCTGGTGTGTTTACGTCCCCGTCACTTAGCGGTTCGGCAAAAGAGACTGATAGAATAAGTACTGGGCTTACAAAGAATAAGTCCCGGGGTCGAAAAGCTCGACTAAAAGCGGTGCTCCAGCATGGCCGCAGTCAAATGACTGAAACAAATAAAAGAGGAAAAGAGAGTAAACTGCTTTGTGAACCCTCATCAAATGTCTGTCACATGAAAACAGATCCTGTCATCAATATTTTCATTAGGAGGAAAAAAACTAAACTTTCCACTGCATTTCAAGAAACATTCCTAAATTAGACTAACAAACGTGTGTAGCAACAATTTATTTCTGATGACAAACGACTAGCTCGATTAATGACAAACTTGACTAACAGCTAATTCAGTCAATGGTTAGTTAACTTGATCAATAACTAACAAGACAAATAGACCCCTTTCACCAACAGGCACAAGGCCTGAAATCTGGGGGTGTGTATAAATTGATTACAGCGACCTCACTACTCAACTGGTACTTATCTTATCGACCCCGAAAGGGTGAAAAACAAAACTGACCCCGGTGGAATATGAACTCAGATGGACGAAATGCCGCTAAGCTTTTTTCTCCCAGGGTGGGCTAACGATTCTGGCAGCTAGTTGCCTTCTAATAAGTCAATAGAATAATGAATAACTACCTAATGACTAACTCGACTAATGGATATCTAGACTGATGACTAACTAGGCTAATGAATAACTTGACTAATTACTAACTAGACTAATGGATAAATAGAATAATGAATAACCTACCTAATGACTACAAGATGTATGGATAACTTGACTAATGACTAACTAGATTAATGACTGACTAATGGATAATAGATAAAAGAAACTGATTGCATTAAGACTATCTTAGTCAACAGATGGCAACACATTCCAATGTTTTTGTTTTTTGTTTTTGCATTCTTGAAGACATTCAGAATATTGAATTCTGCTCAGCAAACTCAAAAGTACAAATGTCTCTAAATATAGGGGAACAAAGGATGGCAATGGTTTGTGGGGTTTTTTAAACTTGAAGTTCACACAACCGCAAGAAGTATGAGAACCAATTCTTGCTGCTGCAAGTAGAGCAGGAATGAAGAAACTTTTCAGGGTGAAAATTCCCACAGAAAAAGGTCCTTGAGTGGATCAAAAGTTCTAACTCTTATATCTGTGTAAATCTTGTTGTATATCTCTCTCTTTACTCTTTTACTTGTTTCAGTCATTTGACTGTGGCCATGCTGGAGCACTGCCTTTAGTCGAGCAAATCGACCCCAGGACTTATTCCTTGTAAGCCTAGTACTTATTCTATCGGTCTCTTTTGCCTAACCGCTAAGTTACGGGGACGTAAACACACCAGCATCAGTTGTCAAGCAATGTTGGGGGGACGAACACAAACACACAAACATACACACGCACATACATACATACAACACACACACACACACACCACATATATATATATATATTATATATATATATATATATATATATATATATTTATATATATATATTTATATATATATATATATATATATATATATATATTGATAAAAACGGTAAGATAACAAAAGAAATAAGAGACCTCAATATTATGTAAATAGAGGAAATTATTTGTAAATGTAATACGTGACAATTATTCGATAGTCAAGATAAAACTCCGAGTTTCGGATGCCGAGGTGGAAATTCACACCTCCATCTCTTCAGTTATCCAAAACTAGGAGTTTTATCTTGGCTACCGAATAATTGTCACATATTACATTTACAGATATATATATATATATATATATATATATATATATATATATATACATATATATGACGGGCTTCTTTCAGTTTCCGTCTACCAAATCCACTCACAAGGCTTTGGTTGGCCCAAGCTGTAGTAGAAGACACTTGCCCAAGGTGCTATGCAGTGGGACTGAACCCGGACCATGTGGTTCATAAGCAAGTCACTTACCACACAGCCACTCTTACGTATAATTCGATATATATTAATAAATATAAGCTTTACATATTAAATTAACACTTAACATCTTCATTAACGCCGCTACTGAATTTAGGACGTTTATATTACTTATGAGGTATTCCTTAGTTTTCAGATAGAGTATAGTCGGGTGTCTGGGGGGGGGTGCAAACCTAGCAATACTATATTTTGTACTACTAATAAACCAGCAAGTGATAATGATAATAAATCCAAAATTAATAAGAATCAACCTCACAATAGTAAACACAATATAGAAAAGAATTAATACTCTTTTACTCTTTTACTTGTTTCAGTCATTTGACTGCGCCCATGCTGGAGCACCACCTTTAATCGAGCAACTCGATCCCGGGACTTATTCTTTGTAAGTCCAGTACTTATTCTATTGGTCTCTTTTTTGCCGAACCGCTAAGTGACAGGGACATAAACACACCAGCATCGGTTGTCAAACAATGCTAGGGGGACAAACACAGACACACAAACACACACACATACATATATATATATACATATATACGACGGGCTTCTTTCAGTTTCCATCTACCAAATCCACTCACAAGGCTTTGGTCGGCCCGAGGCTATAGTAGATGACACTTGCCCAAGGTGCCACGCAGTGGGACTGAACCCGGAACCATGTGGTTGGTAAAGAAGCTACTTACCACACAGCCACTCCTGTGCTATATAATATAATATAAATTATCTTATAAGGCTATGATTAAAATCAAACAATTAACAATTATAATTATCCCTATAATAATAAAAGTACAATTAATAAATACAATGATATAAATAATCAAATAATCACCTCAAATACCAGCACCACTGCTAATCCACATAATGTTCTGAATAATAATATTAAGCCACACACTCTTTTTATTAGCTCTAATAAATCTAAAAGGGATTATGAAATACCTATGAATAATATGGGCTACGTGTTGTGTTCTTGAGCAAGACACTTTTTTTTTCACGTTGCTCCAGTCCACTCAGCTGTAGAAATGAGTTGCGACGTCACAGGTGCCAAGCTGTATCGGCCCTTGCCTTTCCCTTGGACAACATCGGTGACATGGAGAGGGGAGGCCGGTATGCATGGGCGACTGCTGGTCTTCCATAAAACAACCTTGCCCAGACTTGTGCCTCAGAGGGTAACTCTCTAGGTGCAAACCCATGGTCAGTGTCTGACCGAAGGGGGTCTTTAAAATGATGAATCTAATAAGATTTGGTTAATTATTCCATATGCAATGCAAATTAAAAATAGCATCGTTAAATCCATATTTTGGGCCATTCATAAACGTTTTAAGTAAAAAAAAAAGTAAATAAATTCTACACCAATAGAAACATACATGCAAACAATTCTACTAATTCTCCTAAACTTAAACCAAACCTACCAAACTCCACCAACTTAAATGATAACGGCCATATAATCCCCTGTGATGGAAGGGAAGTGACCCATACTAATTCCCTTAATATCAATTCTTTCAATAAATACACACATAAAAACGTTAATGAATATTGTGACTGCAACATTAAATCTAATTGTAAATTTAAGAATTCGTGTAAGAGAAGAAATGTAGTCTATCAATACACAGTTGAAGCTCTGGGGGAAAAAAATTTATATAGGTTCAACCGAAAATAAAGTAAAAACCCGCGTGGCTAACCATCTCTAAACTTTTAAAAATAAAAAAAAATTAACTCTACCGGATTAAGTAAGTTTATATGGAAATAGAAGGATAATAACATTGAATTTGAAATTAAACGGGATAATCTTGCTTACAAAGTTAATTAGAAGAAATGCAAGTTATGCATAGGAGAAACATTTCAGATACTCACATCCAATAATACCCTACTTAACTTACGAAAAGAGACAACTATTTCTTATATTCATGCGGGAAAATATGTGTTCTCTAAATTTAAGTAATTAATAAATATATAATTAAATCTTAGAATAGCATAACTGTGCTATATAATATAAACATTAATAACTGTTTGACATTAAGATGTGCCTCTCACTGAAGAATTTGCATAAACTCTTGAAGCTTTAATTCCGCTAAAATAATTCTCTTCCTCCCAAATATTTACTATAACCATTACATCTCTAATTATTGTTGCCTCTATTGCCTTACATTAATAACCACCTGTATATATTGTTAGTAATCATTTAATAACCTTTGAACATACATACACTCTTTGATAATCATTAATATATGTGTGTATATACGTATGCGTGTATATGCATAACTGTAGGTGTATATGTGTATGTATGTATATATGTATATATGTATGTATATATGTAAGGTATATATATATATATATGTCTTCTACTACAGTCTCGGGCCAACCAAAGCCTTGTGAGTGGATTTGGTAGACGGAAACTGAAAGAAGCCCGTCGTATATATATATATATATACATTATCATCGTTTATCGTCCGTTTTCCATGCTAGCATGGGTTGGACGGTTCGGCCGGGGTCTGGAAAGCCAGGAGGCTGCACCAGGCCCCAGTCTGATCTGGCAGCGTTTCTACAGCTGGATGCCCTTCCTAACGCCAACCACTCCGCGAGTGTAGTGGGTACTTTTTACGTGCCACCGGCACAGGTATCACAACTACAATTTCCATTTGTTTTTCATTTTGATGTTGATGTACTTGACTCAGTAGGTCTCCTCAAGCATAGCAGGTCGGCCTACGATCCAAGCAGGCCGTCCTGCGAGCCATGAACTCACTTCGTTTGTCGGGTCTTCGTGGTCACAACATATCTGCAGAAGTCTTGCTCTTTCGTCATTGCTTCTGTGGTACAAGAGAAACAGGAAGAAAGAGTAAGAGAAAGTTGGGGTGAAATAGCGCAGCAGGGTTCACTACCACCTCCTACCGGAGCCTCGTGGTGCTTCAGGTGTTTTCGTTCAATAAACACTCACCACGCCCGGTCTGGGAATCGAAACCGCGATCCTACGGCCGCGAGTCTTCTGCCCTAACCACTGAACATACACACATACATAAATTATAATGGGTATGTGTAGGTTAATTTTAAGTGTGTATGTGTGTGGGTATATATTTATGTACATGCGCGTGTATGTATATAAGTGCATATGTCTGCATATGTGTGTGAGCGCATGTCTGTATCTGTATGCTTGTTTTCTTGTGATTTGCCTTGCATTTACTTTGCATTGTTTGGGCCTTACCCACGATCCTTTATAGAATATATTCTACACAATGCTTCATAGTAACTATTCCATTATATATATATATATATATATATATATATATATATATATATATATATTATAATAATATATATAGGGAATAAATCCAAACTTACTGGGAAAAATCAGATTTAGGATTAAATCCAATTTTATAGTATAATTATATTAATATATTATATTAAATTAGAGATAAAACCACTATTAGGCAAATCAAACAATGAAAAACATTAAATTTAGTTCATTGCTAAACCTCGCTAAGATAAGTATTTATTTATATTTAAGATCTTCAAATTGTAAATTTTAATATTGTATAAGTCTTTGGTGTAATAATATTTTCCTTATGTAAATATCGTTGTTTATGTAATGATCTAATTATCGTCATTTTCTATATTATTAGATATTAAATTTAAGTTTATTCGTAAGATACTACTTAGCGATAGATTTGTTATTTGATAGCAAGCATACGAGGTGTATTAAGTTAGGCTCTTGCATATACATGTTTTAATAGTCTTAATTGTAGTTTTAAATTCATAATTAAATTAGATAAACTTTGATAAACTTAGATATGTTTCGACTAAAGATTGATCCAGGCCATGTCTAATTTAATAGCATAACTTAGTTATTTCTTTAAATTGATATTCGCTAGTTATTCCCATTGATAATTATATTTATAGTATTTATAGTATTTATTCGATACTATATTACTACGAATTGATTATTTCTATAAGTATTTTACATAAGATTTCCGAAAGTTCGTTTAAGCTTGTTTATTTGTATTTTGAAATTAGCTATTTCATCTTTAAATATGAAAAATTAATTTATTAGGTTTTTATTATATGTGCATATATATTTATTTATAGAGATTATTTTAGATCTTAATATATTTAT
>NC_043018.1:20611779-20616854 GCF_006345805.1 Octopus sinensis
AAGTGAATACTTCTATTCATAAAATGTGCCTTCCAACCCTTCGACTGTCTCCAGGTGACTAAATCATACTCGGTCTTCAATGCCTTACTCAAGCGAAAGGTGGCAGAAATCGTCACTGCCAGACGTATAAAGTGAGCGAAATATACTCGTATATGTCAAAAAAGAGTTTATAATAGACGAAGGAACTCGTTTGCTGTCGATTTTGGCGAGTCTATCTTTTGACGAGTTGCTGTCGATTTTGGCGAGTCTATCTTTTGACGAGTTGCTGTCGATTTTGGCGAGTCTATCTTTTGACGAGTTGCTGTCGATTTTGGCGAGTCTATCTTTTGACGAGTTGCTGTCGATTTTGGCGAGTCTATCTTTTGACGAGTTGCTGTCGATTTGTCGAGTCGTCTTTTGACGAGTTGCTGTCGATTTTAGCGAGTCTATCTTTTGCGAGTTTGCTGTCGATTTTGGCGAGTCTATCTTTTGACGAGTTGGCTGTCGATTTTAGCGAGTCTATCTTTTTTTTTTTTTGACGAGTTGCTGTCGATTTTGGCGAGTCTATCTTTTGACGAGTTGCTGGTCGATTTTAGCGAGTCTCCTATTCTTTTGACGATTGCTCGTCGATTTTGGCGAGTCGATCTTTTGACGAGTTGCTGTCGATTTTAGTAGCGAGTCTAATTCTCTTTTGACGAGTTGCTGTCGATTTTGGCGAGTCTATCTTTTGACGAGTTGCTGTCGATTTTAGCAAGTCTATCTTTTGACGAGTTCACTCGCCAGAGATAGAAAAAAAACGATTTCGGTCAAAACGCATATATTCGTTTCTGCCGAGTAAGGGGTTAATTGTTTGTTTATTCATACGTTTCGTCTCATTCGATACCCCGACCCCAATGTTTGTTTTGTCTGTCCCCGTATCGTTCCCTCTTTTTCTCAACCTTATGGTTAATAAAGAAATTGACTCTGTCCGTTATCGGAGCTGCGTTCTTTTTGCATGTTTGTTTGTGCGCATGTGCGTGCGTCAGTGCGCATGTGTATACACACATGTATGTATGTATGTATGTATGTATACACACATGTATGTATGTATGTATGTTCATGTGTGTGTGTGTGTGCTTGTCTGTACGTATTAACTACGTACCTATCTATCTACCTATCTATATATACATACATATGGATTTTATAGACGGAAACTAAAAGAAGCCCGTCGTATATATATATATATGTGTGTGTGTGTGTGTGTGTGTGTGTGTATGTATGTATGTATGTATATGCATGTATGTACGTGAGTGTGTGTGCGTGTGTGCGCATTTACGCGTGTGTGTCTGTGTTTGTCTCACTTCCATCGCTTGACAACTGATGTTGGTGAACTTAGCAGTTCGACAAAAGAGCTCGATAGAATAAGTGCTATCCTTACAAATAATAAGTCCTGCGGTCAATTTATTCGACTAAAGGCAGTGCTCCAGCATGGCTGCAGTCAAATGACTGAAACAAGTAAAAGAATAAACAGAATATGTATATAAAGGCGCAGGAGTGGCTGTGTGGTAAGTAGCTTGTCTACCAACCACATGGTTCCGGGTTCAGTCCCACTGCGTGGCACCTTGGGCAAGTGTCTTCTACTACAGCCTCAGGTCGACCAAAGCCTTGTGAGTGGATTTGGTAGACGGAAACTGAAAGAAGCCCGTCGTATATATATATGTGTGTTTGTGTGTGTGTGTGTGTGTTTGTGTGTTTGTGTGTCTGTGTTTGTCCCCCTAGCATTGATTGACAACCGATGCTGGTGTGTTTATGTCCCCGTCACTTAGCGGTTCGGCAAAAGAGACCGAAAAATAAGTACTGGGCTTACAAAAAGAATAAGTCCCGGGGTCGATTTGCTCGACTAAAGGCGGTGCTCCAGCATGGCCGCAGTCAAATGACTGAAACAAGTAAAAGAGTAAAAAGAGTATATATATATAGATAAGTAGATATATAATTTCCTGGATTCTTAGACGTCAGTCTGCTAGGACTAACCGTCAAATCTCAATTGGCTCCTCATTTCGGCAGCTGGCTGGCCTGCATGAGTATGCTTCACTCTCCACTGAGGTGCGGCCGGTCGTACCATTCTTTGATCTGAGTTTTGTCCATAACAATCCAGGAAATTATCAATCTACCTATCTCTCTCTCTCTCTCTCTCTCTCTCTATATATATATATATATATATATATATATATATATATATATATAGGGGTAGATAGATAATTTCCTGGATTGTTATGGACAAAACTATTATCTACCTATATATATATATATATATCTATATCTATCTATATCTCCTATCTATATCTATATCTATATATATATATAGGTGTGTGTGTGTGTGTGTATATGTATATATATATATATATATGTATGTAGGTATCTGTATGCATATATATATAGATATGTATATGATATATATATATATATATATACACACACATATAATATATATACACATAAACGCGCGCGCACACCACACACATGCATTCAAAAGCCAGTGAACAGCAATTAACGAAACCGGTATGACTTTGAATCCCTTTAACAATCCAAAATAATGACTTTTATTCCTCTTAATTCTATCTCAGTTCATCTAATTGTATATATTTACCGTTACTTTTCATTAAAAAAAAGCCTTTATTTTTGTATATCCAACGTGCATTTTCGCTTTTTATCTTCTTACTTTTCTCATCTACGACGTGTAGTTTATTTTTCTCTTTGAAACCTATTTCAGGCAAATCATACAATGAAAAACTTAAACCAATACATAAGATTAATTCATTTATATTATTTTAAATATATATCAAAATTATTAAAAAAAGATAATTATTTTTAAAATAATTTTGATATATATTTAAAATAATATAAATTAATCATCTTATGTATTGGTTTAAGTTTTTCATTGTATGATTTGCCTAATAGTGGTTTTATCTCTATATTTAAATAATAAATATTTACTATAAAATTGGATTCAATCCTAAATCTGATTTTTCCCTGTAAGTTTGGATTTATTCCCTAATATTTTATTTTATATATATATATATATATATATATATATATATGTGTGTGTGTGTGTGTGTGTGTGTGTGTACTGTTGGCGATTTTTTCCTCCGTCTTCCCTTCTCTGGATCTTTCCTTTTCCTATGTTTCTGACGAAGAGCTCCGCTCGAAACCTAAAATCCTCCTTCTTCCCTTCCTTCCTGGGCGTCCAATAATACTATATTTGTTCCACGTCCTCGCGTTGTTGTTGTTTTCTCTTTGTGTTTTCATGTTTGGATTAAGTATATATAAGGTGTATTCAAAAGGTATCAGGCTATATTTTTCCCGCCAAAACTAATGCCGCATGAGCAACAAAATCCTTCGGGTGGGAAGCGTTATCACCTTCCCTGCGCAGCCTCCCGGCGCCAAAACGTTCTTGCTTGCGCGGGAGGCTGCGTTAGTCCCTGGCTGTTACGCTTAAAGTACGCACGCGTAGTACGCTCTCGTTGGATTTATATTTTCACGCAAGATGGCCGAACACCCCGAGAGAAGATAACGCATCAAACTTTATCAAATGTTTGGTGATAATCAAGCGCAAACCATCCAGAAGATTCATCAGGTCTTTGGCAATGATGCTGTGGACAAAACTCAGATCAAGGAGTCGTACAACCGCTTCAAACATAGCCGCACCTCAGCAGAGAAGGAGGCATACTCAGCCAATCGAAATGAGGAGCCGATTGAGAAGGTTTGGCGGATAGTCATAGCAGACTGACGTCTAAGAATCCACTCAGGAAGTCAGAATAAGCACGGAAGATTAGTGCATGATGAGTGTCGGTCCAAAAAATGAAGCCGGATATTTCATGAACGCCGGATACTTCAAGAACGTCGGATATTTCATGAACGCCGGATACTTCATGAACGCCGGATACTTCATGAACGCCGGATACTTCATGAACGCCGGATATTTCATGAACGCTCCTCGTAATCCAAGCTTTCCTGGTCAACAACAACACACAACTTTTCCCAACCTGCACCATGTGACAGCTGGTTCTTCTCCAAACTGTAAAACCATGCTGAAAAAGGGGGCGATTTGAGTCCCGAGGGGAAATTATGGGAAAAGTGAAAGCGGTGGGTCATAGCATTCAAGAGAATGCGTTCCATGGGTAACAGAACCGCTGGGAGCGTTTTGAAAACGATTAAATACAATTTGTGAAATGTATAATTATTTTTTTGTTATGCCTACATGTCGGATAATTTAGAACGCATCTCGTTTATATATATATATATATATATATATAGTTACGGGGTCGCAGACACACGAGATTCGGTTGTCAAGCGATGTTAGGTGGGGGGGGGCAAACACAGACACACAAACACACACACACACACACACACAAACACACACATACATATATACATATATACGACGGGCTTCTTTCAGTTTCCGTCTACCAAATCCACTCACAAGGCTTTGGGTGCCCCGAGGCTATAGTAGAAGACACTTGCCCAAGGTGCCACGCAGTGGGACTGAACCTAGAACCAAGCTACTTACCTCACAGACACTCCTGCGCCTATAGCCATTCCTGCGCATATAGATATATATATATATATATATATATATATATATATATAGATATATAATATAACCATTCAATTGCTTGTTAGTCCGATAAAAGCACATGCTATATAATCTCTTACAATACCTCATTTTACGAGGGTCCGTTTTACGAGATCCTGGCTTTACGAGTCTTATCTTTCAAGCACAAGATCCAAATTTTGAACGAAGTGCAAAAATTTATGATTTTGACATTCTTTTTACTTTACATAAAATATTCTTTACATTCTACTGTTGTTTTGTTGCCATTTATTTACGACTATTATAAATTTTACAGGTAAAATATTTTTCAGGGAACGAATTACGATTTATAACATTGCTAGTATGGGAAGTTATTACTCTGCTTTACGAGTTTCCGCTTTGAGAGCGGTCTCCAGACACAAATTAACTCGTATATCGAGGCCTTGCTGTACTGTCCGGTGTCTAGACCATCTCAAATCTTATTTATTCATCAGAAACTCATTTACATCGTTATCTAGAATTCCAT
>NC_043018.1:20616954-20629454 GCF_006345805.1 Octopus sinensis
AGGGGGTCACCACCATGTTTTAAATGGCAGAAAAGAAAACTCTTCCAAATATAAAAAAAAAAATGTCAGAAAAAGGAATAGTTTATTGGTGTTTTTTTTCATTCTTTGATTCCAATATTCCGATTCCGTCACCCCCGACCCGTTCTAAAATATTCACTTCATATATTAATATAAACGACATCAAGGCAGCGAGATGGCAGAAACGTTAGCACGCCGGGCGAAATGCGTAGCCGTATTTCCTCTGCCGTTACGTTCTGAGTTCAAATTCCGCCGAGGTCGACTTTGCCTTTCATCCTTAAGTACCAGTCTCGCCCTGGGGTCGATACAATCGACTTAATCCGTTTGTCTGTCCTTGTTTGTCCTCTCTGTGTTTAGCCCCTTGTGGGTAGTAAAGAAATAGGTATTTCGTCTGTCTTTACGTTCTGAGTTCAAATTCCACCGAGGTCGACTTTGCCTTTTATCCCTTTCGGGGTCGATTAAATAAGTACCAGTTATGCACTGGGGTCGATATAATCGGCTTAATCCGTTTGTCTGTCCTTGTCTGTCCCCTCTGTGTTTAGCCCATTGTGGCTAGTAAAGAAATAGATATTTCGCCTGCCGCTACGTTCTGAGTTCAAATTCCGCCGAGGTCGACTTTGCCTTTCATCCTTAAGTACCAGTTTCGCACTGGGGACGATATAATCGACTTAATCCGTTCGTCCTCTTTGTGTTTAGCCCCTTGTGGGTAGTAAAGAAATAGGTATTTCGTCTGCTGCTACGTTCTGAGTTCAAATTCCACCGAGGTCGACTTTGCCTTTCATCCCTTTCGGGGTCGATAAATTAAGTACCAGTTGCGTACTGGGGTCGTTCTAATCGACTGGTCTCCCCCCCCAAAAAAAAATTTCGGGCCTTGTGCCTAGAGTTGAAAAGAATATAAGCCACGTCTGTTTGTCATGTGCTAATTGACCGGCTTTCGGTCTATTTATTGACATGCTTTCCACTGAATGCCTTTCCGCTGTTTATTCCTCATCGTAACATCTGCAAGTAATTTAAGGCCGAATAACAAGCAAAGACGTCATGACACATTCTTGGAATCTGGTAACAACTCTAAACAGAAATTAATGCTTCTGACAAATTGCGTTGAAAAGCTTTTAGCAGCGAATGCAAGCTTACGAATTGCACAACTTCTTTTCAATTTCTTTTTCTTTTTCTTAATCTCGCAAATATAGAAAGGCTTGAAATTTGGTGGAGGGGTAAATCTATGCCATGAACCCCAAGACTTTATTAATCCTACTTTATTTTATCGACCTCGAAAGAATAAGAACTGTGTTAATTTAAATAAGTAGTTAGGAGGAAGCACTCCGTCGGTTACGACGATGAGGGTTCCGGTTGATCCGAATCAACGGAACAGCCTGCTCGTGAAATTAACGTGTAAGTGGTTGAGCATTCCACAGACACATGTACCCTTAACGTAGTTCTCGGGGATATTCAGCGTGACACAGAGAGTGACAAGGCCTGTCCCTTGAAATACAGGTACAACAGAAACAGGAAGTAAGAGTGAGAGAAAGTTGTGGTGAAAGAGTACAGCAGGGATCACCACCATCCCCTGCCGGAGCCTCGTGGAGCTTTTAGGTGTTTTCGCTCAATAAACACTCACAACGCCCGGTCTGGGAATCGAAACCGCGATCCTATGACCGCGAGTCCGCTGCCCTAACCACTGGGCCATTGCGCCTCCACAAATAAGTAGTTATGACTATTATAACAGTGTGCGACAAAACTTTTATTTTATTTTATTTTTTCTTTTGCTTTTGATCATTAAGTGTTATTTTTTTTATTTGAAATCAAAGAAATCAAAGGAAATGACTACTATTCCCTTCAAACATTGCTTTTGTGACCAGGACATCGGCGTTTAGAAACATTTCAGACAGATTCAGCGCTGAGTTGCTGAAGCAGAAATATCGTTATAGCAACTATTCTGCTCAATACCACAGACTTGCTTGTCACTTGTTTGACCTTAAACACTTGAGCATGTCCCTTAGTGGCTGACAATATGTGCATCTCTGACCACGAGCAAGAGTAGTGGGGGAGCATTATAGCCATGTGTTGAAAGGGGTTCTTTGAAGTTTGAACAAATCTAACAAAAGCAATTTCAATATTGAGGGAATACAAAGAGAAGAAAATAGAGAATAAATGGATGTAATTACTGATTTATTGGCAGGATGTATTGAGATGATGCTTGGTTTTTAAATATTACAAATAAATAAATTGATTGGAAGTTGAAAGCTCAAAAGAGTTTAAGATTAAAAAATGGAAGAAGAACCTACATATATGTTTCTATCGTACCATCGACTTGATGGGAATCTCTAAGCATATTGTTTAATGGCAAGGAAGTTGCCACATTCACACTATATTGTGATAGGACTTCTTTTGGCATCAAAAAGAGCAAACGCATCTTAGGCGATCGTTTTATTTTTTTTGAGAGAAGTGTATAGTGTTAGCAGGTTAAAGTTAAAAGCTATATTTTGAGATTTTATTAGCTTGGTCGGTTTCGAATATTTGTGAATAACACCGTATACAAAATTATTTTAATTAGTAAACAGATAAATAAATAGAAAAATAAATAAATAAAATGATGAAAAATGTATGAAAATATGACAAAATAATAATGATTTAAAATGACAGTGAGAACATCAAAACATAAAATAATGTGAAATAAAATAAGAATAAAAGAATAAAAGAATAAAAAAAGAGTAAAATAAAAATATATTGCAGGCATATGTATATGGATACACTAAACAGACATGGAGCGAGAAGGATGCCGACAAGCTGGCTTGGGTAAAAGTATATATATATATATATATATATATATAATATATATATATATATCTCGTGACGCATATTTGCCATTTGAATATGGCTAACCCCTATATATATATATGTATGTGGTGTGTGTGTATGTATATATATATATTATATATATATATATAGTACAAAGTAAGATAGGGGTTATGAGGGTAACCCACTATGGGATATCAGTTATCCAATATACTGCTGGTGTAGCACCCAAATGCCAAATACATACATGCTTATAATTGCAATGCAATTAATTCATTTATTGTATCGGATGGGCGAAGGTAAAATATTTTACCGTAAATTCATAATACAAATAAGAAAATGGAGGAACAAATTCATTTCAATCATCAACTACAGATATTATAATATAATATATATAGAGACAGATGCTTATGAAAGATGTAAGCACATTAATTCAATAATCAATGTCAGTATATTCATATATCATACAGTCAAAAACGAAACTTCAGTCTTATTCTGCATATATATATATATGTAGTATATATATATATATATATATATATATATATATATATATTATATATAATATATATATATATATATATATATATATATTATATATATATAATATATATATATAGTGTATATATATATATATATATACAGGTAACAACCACATGCATATGCATATACATACATACGCATAAAGATACACTAATACATATAAAGAATTTTTTTCCTTTTCATCATACAAAAGATATATGTATATACATACGTACAGTTTACAGATCAAGAGATAAGGGATAGGCCATTACGAGCTACGCTTACAACTGCATATTACCTCAATACATCTGACTAATATAGGCAGAATGAGATACTTTTATCTATAGGCCGAAACAGCTGTAAGGACCATTTTATGTGTATTATTCTTATGGTATTATTATCTTGCATATTGATGGATATTGTTTTGTTCGATTTGGATGTTCCTATTTATATAGTTAATAAATAATATGAGATGGTACAGAGACCTGGGTGTAATTGTTGATGACGATCTCAGTTGGAGTGCACACATCAACAAGAAGGTCGATATAGCTCGTAGGATGAGTTCCTGGATCTTAAGAACTTTCCGGTCCAGAGAACAAGGTGTCATCATACCATTTTTCTCCTCCTTTGTACGGCCACACCTTGAATACTGCTGCCCAATGTGGTCTCCCCTTACAAGACAAAACATCTCCAGAATTGAGTCATCCCAGAGGGCACTCACTAAACGAATTGAAGGCATGGCTGCTCTCAATTATTGGGATCGCCTTAAAGCCTTGAAACTTTACTCCCTCCAGCGTCGCCGTGAGCGGTACATCATTTGTACGATGTGGAGAATATACCGCCAGCTTTGCCCAAACGACCTTAACATTAGCTTCAAGGTTCATCCAAGACTGGGACCACGGGCCATACGTCCCCTGCCCAATTCAAGATCACGACATACATGTACACTGCAACATAATTTCTTTTCCTCAACAGGCCCTTCCCTATTTAACATTGTCCTGAGGGAGATCAAAGAGGAAAAGGATCCCATCAACTTTAAACGGAGTCTGGATAGATTCCTTCAAAGAATACCAGATAAGCCACCCATAATTGGATACAATTCACCCAATAAGAACTCACTACTTGAACGAAACTTGATACAACTCACCCAACAAGAACTCACTACTTGAACAAAACTTGATACAACTCATCCAACAAGAACTCACTACTTGAACAAAACTTGATACAACTCACCCAACAAGAACTCACTACTTGAACAAAACTTGACTTAAACAAAACTTGACTTAAACAGGATTCGAATAATCCTATCAGGTGGTGCTATTAAGTTAGACATGGCCTGGACCAATCTTTGGTCGAAACATATCTAAGTTATCTAAGTTATGTATATATATATATATATTATATATATATATATATATATATATATATGTGTGTGTGTGTGTGTGTGTGTATATATGTGTGTGTGGTGTGTATATATACGTCTATGTATATATATATATATATATATATATATATGTATATATATAATAAAATGTAAACGAGTTGATTATAGAGGGAAATCGAATTTGGTTGATCTAAAAATATATATAAATTATAAATATCATACCAGACACACATATCAAATTACTAAATCTACGCCACTCCGTCGGTTGCGACGACGACGAGGGTTCCAGTTGATCCTATCGACGGAACTGCCTGCTCGTGAAATTAACGTGCAAGTGGCTGAGCACTCCACAGACACGTGTACCCTTAACACAAAGCAGTTGTGGGTGGGGCTGAAAAGCCATTTGCCCAATGTGCCACGCAAAAGAGGGGACCCAATTCAGGGCATCTATGTTACAAAGTTGACTTCTTAACCACAGTCATACCTTACTGCCATTGACTACTACAAACAACAGATTGACGAGGGAAGGATGACCTCCCTTTGCAAATACCATAAGGCCACAGAAAGTGTGCCTAAAGCCAGCTGGAGGAGATGTTCTCCTGGGGCTACAAGCTACAGTAACACCCACCCTTAGTGGTTAGCCATATTGAGATGGCAAATATACCTCATATATATACCTCATATATATATATATCTTATATATATATATATATATATATATATATATATATATATATATATATATCACCGTCATCACCGTGACCGACCAGGCTATCAGATGTTGCTACACATCGCTGGTCACAATGTGCTTCGCATTGTTTTAGCCTTCAAATGACGCCACCCCGCTGGCTAAGCGAGCAGGCCAACAGAAGAAAGAGTGAGAGAAAGTTGTGGCGAAAGAGTACGGCAGGGATCGCCACTACCCCCTGCCGGAGCCTCGTGGGGCTTTAGGTGTTTTCGCTCAATAAACACTCACAAGACCCGGTCTGGAATCGAAACCGCGAGTAGGCTGCCCTAACCACTGGGCCATTGCACCCCACACACACACACACACATATATATATATATATATATATATACATTTATATGTATATATATATATGTATATATATGTATATATATGTATATATATATATGTAATATATATATATGAATATATATATATATATATATATATATATATATATATAAATATATATATACATATATATATATATTTATATGTATATATATATTATATATATATATATATATATATATATATATATATCTATATATATATATATATATATATATATATATATATATATATACATATATATACAAAGGTACTAATTTGTGTATGTTTATTATCACAATATTAAGTCGAAAAACTGAGACGTTAAATGTGGAACACATATATGTTTACTAATTTATATTATTTATTTATATCATTATATATATGTATATTTTTATATGTATAAGAGTGTGAGTATATGCACTCATATGTATATGTATATGTTGTATTATGGGTATGCGATAGACAACTTCCGGCTGTTGATCACATATTCACACACTAAACGGCCCCGGCTATGTCATCGTCACTTCCCTATCGCCACAGGACTTCCGAGTATGTAAAGTCACACAGACATGCGTCAGACAGATTGTTATGGTGAGGAAGAATAACGGAAAAACTGTTGCACCCTCTTTTATTGTTCTTAAGACAGGTTGCTCTTGGCTGCACTGGTAACGTGTAACTCAGTAGATCCCGTCGCTTTGTAGGCGGCCAAACCGGTTGTCCTACTAAGCTTGCTTCGTAGGAAGGAAGGTCTTCCTTGAACATACTGTAGGAAAAAAAGCAGAAAAATATACATACCAGGTTTATCTGCCCCAGAGGTGGATGAACTCTTGTTTAGAGGGGCTTGGTCCTATGCAAGAGCTTCCCTCACTTTAAAAATATTCAAGCACAGGCAAGTCCATCTGTTGTCTAGCAGATCATACTTTTTTTTAAGTATTGACGAAGGGAGTCGACGCTTAAAGAAAACCAGGTGTGGAGCCTTCACAGACAGTAGAATGCGAGCTGGCAGAACCATTAGCACGCCGGGCGAAATGCGTAGCCGTATTTCGTCTGCCGTTAAGTTCTGAGTTCGAATTCCGCCGGCGTCGACTTTGCCTTTCATCCTTCGGGGTCGATAAATTAAGTATCAGTTACGCTCTGGGGTCGATGTAATCGATTTAACCCCCCTGTCTGTCCTTGTTTGTCCACTCTATGTTTAGCCCCTTGTAGGTAGTAAAGAAATAGGTATTTCGTCTACCGCTACGTTCTGAGTTCAAATTCCGCCGAGGTCGACTTTGCTTTTCATCCTTTCGTACCAGTTACGCCCTGGGGTCGATATAATTGACTTAATCCCTTTTTCTGTCTTTTTTGTCTCCTCTGTGTTTAGCCCCTTTTGGGTAGTAAAGAAATAAGAAATAAGAATGGTTGTGTCTCATTCTGGCAGTTCTTGCATCCAACAATTCTCAGTTGTTTACGTAATATCTTCCCACGGTACTTTGACAACTATTAATAGCAAAGAGCTACCTTTCCTTATTGAAGGCGCTTGGTTCTGTGGTTAGAGCGTCAGGCTCACAGTCACGAGGTAGTGAGTTCGGTTACCGGACCGGGCTGTGTGTTATTTTACGTTGCTCCAGTTCTGCTCAGCTGCAGAAAGGAGTCGCGATGTCACTGGTGCCAAGCTGTATCGACCCCTTTGCCTTTCCCTTGGACAACGTCGGTGACATGGAGAGGGGAAGCTTGTATGCATGGACGACGGCTGGTCTTCCATAAACAACCTTGCCCGGGCTTGTGCCTGGGAGGGTAACTTTCTAGGTGTAATCCTATTGTCATTCATGACCGAAGGGTGTAGGGTTTTTGATCTTGCCTTAACTTTTCTTTTCCTCATTCAAAGTATAATGCATTGCCTCTAAATATGTCACAGGACCAACGATTTTAAAAGAAACGGGGGTGAATCCATAAAACCGATTCCAGTATTTGACCAGTATTTCTTTTTACTAACCCTGCGAGAAGGAAAGGTAAAGCTGATTTCGGCGGAATTTGGACTCAAAACTTTATGAAGTTAAAGGGCCGGAATACCCCAAAGTATTTTCTCCAGCGCTCCAATGATATTTCAACATTTGTTCCAACGCTTTAAGTTCTGAGTTTAAAACCCGCCGAGGTCAGCTTTGCCTTTCATACCTTCGAGATCGATAGATTAAAGTCACCTACAAGAGTCGTTGATTTCGACTAAACCCCTCCTCTTAAAATTGCTGACCTTGTACCTAAATTCCAACCATCCATCCATCCATCCATTTGCCCCGTCGTGGGGTTAGTTACTGTCTTTAGACACCTCAGCCATGGGATCCCATCAGAAGAAACCGTCATTACACTTTCCGGGTGAATTACCAAGCACGTCCAACAGGGGCTGTGGATATTATCCAACCATCACATACTAGGTCTGCACCTAGGTTCCCCAGCCGGTTGGCTCGGTTGCGATTCTTTCCTGCGACATTCTGATCACATGTTCATAGCACCCGGAACTGTGACCTCGCAATACGAAGAGGTAGCTGCTTGACCTGGAGGTGCACACACCCTGTCGAGTAACATTATCAAAACACCTTTCGGCGGAACCCCCCACTTCGTCCGTTTGTATTCGCGATAATCCTTGGTCGTTGTGCAAATTTCATGACCGCAGGTGAGGATAGGCACGAAACCGAACTGAAGATAGCAAGTTTGGGTTTTTGACCAACATTTTTTTGTCTCTTTGTATGCAAACTATCAAATTTAGCTAAAATGCCCTCAGTGTATGTATGCATGCATGCATGCATGCTTGCATGTATGTATGTATGTATGTATGTATGTATGTATGTATGTATGTATGTATGCATCTATGTATGTATGTATGTATGTATGCATGTATGTATGTATGTATGTATGCATGTATGTATGTATGTATGTATGTATGTATGTATGTATGTATGCATCTATGTATGTATGTATGTATGTATGCATGTATGTATGTATGTATGCATGTATGTATGTATGTATGTATGTATGTATGTATGTATGCATGTATGTATGTATGTATGTATGCATCTATGTATGTATGTATGTATGTATGCATGTATGTATGCATGCATGCATGCGTGTATGTATGTATGTATGTATGTATGTATGTACGATGTATGTATGTATGTATGTATGTATGTATGTATGTATGTATGTGTGTGTGTTCTCTTCTGTTTAAGGTTCGTCATTGAAATATTAGCATTGGAACAGATAATATTGTATCTCGAGTGGGTCATTATGCCAATGATAAACACGTGCACTAGCTCCATTTCATTTATCATCATCATCATCATCGTCATCATCGTCATCGCCATTGTCGTCGTTGTTGTTGTTGTTGTCGTTATTATTATTATTATTATTATTATTATTATTATTATTATTATTATTATATAAGAAGGCGAGCTGCCAGAGGTCGTTAGCACGAAGGATGGATGAAATACTTAGCCCTTCGCTATGACCTGAGTTCAAATTCTGCCGAGGTCGACTTTGCCTTTCATCATTTCGGGGTCGATAAAATTAAGTACCAGTCAAGTATTGGGGGTCAATGTAATCGAGTATCCCCTCCCCCAAATGTCAGGTTTTGTGCCTATAGTAGAAAGGATTACTATTATCATTTTCATTATCATCTTCCTTTATACAGTTCTATATTTAAGAGATGAGGAATTATGTACATTATTTACATTATTTACATTATTTACATTCGACGGATATTTGTCCTCATCTTGCTTGTCGTTAACACAACGTTTCGGCTGATATAGCCTCCAGCTTTCATCAGGAGTCTTAGGGAAATTTCGAACCTGGGTTCTCATTCTCATTATTATTATTATTATTATTATTATTGTTATTATTATTATTATTATTATTATTATTATTATTATTATTATTATTATTATTATTATTATTATTATCCGCCGAGGTTGACTTTGCCTTTCATCCTTTCGGGGTCGATTAAATAAGTACCAGTTACGCACTGGGGCCGATATAATCGACTTAATCCATTCGTCTATCCTTGTTTGTCCTCTGCGTTTAGCCCCTTGTGGGTAGTAAAAAAAAAAAAAAAAAATTATTATTATTATTATTATTATTATTATTACTACTACTACTACTACTACTACTATTATTATTATTATTATTATTATTATTATTATTATTATTATTATTTTATTATTATTATTATTCAGGTCACTGCTTGGAATCGAACTCGGAATCTTGGGTTTAGTAGCCCGCGCTCTTAACCACTACGCCATATGCCCGTGGGTTTCCCCAAGACACATCATCTTCCTTCAATTCTCTTCTGGGGCTCGAATCCTTGTGCTGGTGTAAATTTTCTGCCTGGACCTCCAATTCTTGCATCAAATTCAATCTCCAGCTACTCATCTGCCGTGAACGTCCCAGCCCAGGGATACTTAAACTTCTCCACTTTCTTCGGTGATGTTCTATTAACATGCAGAGTGGGAAAACCTTCTTGAGAGGACCAATGTTTCTACACCATTGTCTATGGAATGCATACAGCACGATGAGGCAAGTAAAACACCTTGGTCATCCACTACATTTGTCTCTATTAATGACCGGTAGGGACACGGTATTTCGTTCTGCAAGGCGGGGAGCTGGCAGAAACGTTAGCACGCCGGGCGGAATGCTTAGCCGTATTTCGTCTGCCGTTACGTTGTGAGTTCAAATTCCGCCGAGGTCGACTTTGCCTTTCATCCTTTCGGGGGTCGATAAATTAAGTACCAGTTATGCACTGGGGTCGATGTAATCAACTTAATACCCATGTCTGTCCTTGTTTGTCCCCTCTGTGTTTAGCCCCTTGTGGGTAATAAAGAAATAGGTATTTCGTCTGCCGTTACGTTGTGAGTTCAAATTCCGCCGAGGTCGACTTTGCCTTTCATCCTTTCGGGGGTCGATAAATTAAGTACCAGTTACGCACTGGGGTCGATGTAATCAACTTAATACCTATGTCTGTCCTTGTTTGTCCCCTCTGTGTTTAGCCCCTTGTGGGTAATAAAGAAATAGGTATTTCGTCTGCCGTTACGTTGTGAGTTCAAATTCCGCCGAGGTCGACTTTGCCTTTCATCCTTTCGGGGTCGATAAATTAAGTACCAGTTACGCACTGGGGTCGATGTAATCAACTTAATACCTATGTCTGTCCTTGTTTGTCCCCTCTGTGTTTAGCCCCTTGTGGGTAATAAAGAAATAGGTATTTCGACTGCCGTTACTTTCTGAGTTCAAATTCCGCCGAGGTCGACTTTGCCTTTCATCCTTTCGGGGTCGATAAATTAAGTACCAGTTACGCACTGGGGTCGATGTAATCAACTTAATACCTATGTCTGTCCTTGTTTGTCCCCTCTGTGTTTAGCCCCTTGTGGGTAATAAAGAAATAGGTATTTCGTCTGACGTTACGTTGTGAGTTCAAATTCCGCCGAGGTCGACTTTGCCTTTCATCCTTTCGGGAGTCGATAAATTAAGTACCAGTTACGCACTGGGGTCGATGTAATCAACTTAATACCTATGTCTGTCCTTGTTTGTCCCCTCTGTGTTTAGCCCCTTGTGGGTAATAAAGAAATAGGTATTTCGTCTGCCGTTACGTTGTGAGTTCAAATTCCGCCGAGGTCGACTTTGCCTGTCATCCTTTCGGGGTCGATAAATTAAGTACCAGTTACGCACTGGGGTCGATGTAATCAACTTAATACCTATGTCTGTCCTTGTTTGTCCCCTCTGTGTTTAGCCCCTTGTGGGTAATAAAGAAATAGGTATTTCGTCTGCCGTTACGTTGTGAGTTCAAATTCCGCCGAGGTCGACTTTGCCTTTCATCCTTTCGGGGTCGATAAATTAAGTACCAGTTACGCACTGGGGTCGATGTAATCAACTTAATACCTATGTCTGTCCTTGTTTGTCCCCTCTGTGTTTAGCCCCTTGTGGGTAATAAAGAAATAGGTATTTCGTCTGCCGTTACGTTGTGAGTTCAAATTCCGCCGAGGTCGACTTTGCCTTTCATCCTTTCGGGGTCGATAAATTAAGTACCAGTTACGCACTGGGGTCGATGTAATCAACTTAATACCTATGTCTGTCCTTGTTTGTCCCCTCTGTGTTTAGCCCCTTGTGGGTAATAAAGAAATAGGTATTTCGACTGCCGTTACTTTCTGAGTTCAAATTCCGCCGAGGTCGACTTTGCCTTTCATCCTTTCGGGGTCGATAAATTAAGTACCAGTTACGCACTGGGGTCGATGTAATCAACTTAATACCTATGTCTGTCCTTGTTTGTCCCCTCTGTGTTTAGCCCCTTGTGGGTAATAAAGAAATAGGTATTTCGTCTGCCGTTATGTTGTGAGTTCAAATTCCGCCGAGGTCGACTTTGCCTTTCATCCTTTCGGGGTCGATAAATTAAGTAGCAGTTACGCACTGGGGTCGATGTAATCGACTTAATACCTATGTCTGTCCTTGTTTGTCCCCTCTATGTTTAGCCCCTTGTGGGTAGTAAAGAAATAGGTATTTCGTTCTGCAGCCATAATATACAACAACGTATATTAAACGTGTTTAGAAGTCAATACGGTGTTTTCTACTGTGTTAGCAGTGTTACTACATCACTTGCTAAGGTTATCTACTCTTTTACTCTCTTTTACTCTTTTACTTGTTTCAGTCAATTTGACTGCGGCCATGCTGGAGCACCGCCCTTTGTTGAGTAAATCGACCCCA
>NC_043018.1:20631954-20636954 GCF_006345805.1 Octopus sinensis
TATTATTATCATTTTCATTATCATCTTCCTTCAATTCTGTTTCCATTTCTTGCCGAGTATCTTCCTGACACCTAGGGCAGAGAAGCATACTGTATATATTGGTAGGCCATTAAAATAAACACACCAGTACATTATTTACATTCGACGGATATTTGTCCTCATCTTGCCTGTCGTTAACACAACGTTTCGGCTGATATACCCTCCAGCTTTCATCAGGAGTCTTAGGGAAATTTCGAACCTGGGTTCTCATTATCATTATTATTATTGTTATTATTGTTATTATTATTATTATTATTATTGAGTGAGAGAGCAGTTCATGCCATCAAAGTGACACTGGGGTAAAATATACGAAGCCCAATATACCCATCATGACTACCCGTCTGATAAAGGTACACCAGGCACATGCATCACAACCATATGTGCGCGACATGGTGATCTCATATCAAGATAAACAGCACATGACCTTACAGGTGGGGCCCAGTTAGAATTTTCTTCAGGTTGAGTAGCCCATCCCGCTCAAACGGTCCCTGAATAAGGGTTGTTTAAGGATGTTGAAAGAACCACCCATGTTTCCAGAGGTGAACTATTCAAACCCCAAAGAATCCCTCTCAACACATGGCTATGATGCTCCCCCACTACTTCTGCTCGTGATCAGAGATGCACATATCGTCAGCTACTAAGGGACATGCTCAACTGGTTACGGTCAAACAACTGACAAGCAAATCTGTGGTATTGAGCAGAATATTTGCTGTAGCCCATCTTTTATACCAAGACAAAACAATGTACATGATAACACTTCCAATCAGTCATGATTATTATTATTATAATTATTATTATTATTATTATTCAGGTCACTGCTTGGAATCGAACTCGGAATCTTGGGTTTAGTAGCCCGCGCTCTTAACCACTACGCCATATGCCCGTGGGTTTCCCCAAGACACCTGATGATGGCTGGAGAGTATATAAGCCGAAATGTTGTGTTAACAACAAACAAGATGAGGACAAATATCCGTCGAATGTAAATAATGTAAATAATGTAAATAATGTACAAAATTCCTCATCTCTTAAATATAGAACTGTATAAACACAGCAGATTGTTCATTTACAAAGTCATGTGATAGAGAAGGGGGGGAGACGACAGAGAAAAAGGAAAAAAATAAAAAATAAAACACTAAACAAAGAAAATAAAGGGATAAAAAGGAGAGAAAATTCACAGGGACAATCTCTGAGTGTTTGATTCCGTCCCCTTCAAATACCCCTAGGTATTTCTAATTCCTTTATGAGATTCTACTGGTCAACATTAACGTTGGATATTCCTGTTATTTTATTTTTTTTTTTGATAAAGGTAGCTTTTGCACATTTATCGAAGCCAAATTGCATCCTGATGTCATCAATGAATTGTTTAACAATCGCTAGTAAGCCCTGTAGCTGTTGGTCATTTTTTGCAAAGACCTTTAAATCATCCATGTAAATGAGATGATTTATATTTTTATCAAACATTTATAGCCGTATTGTACATCATCGAGCAATTTCGAGAGAGAGGTATTAAGGCTAGACAAAAGAGAAGTGGTGATAGAGAGTCACCCTGGAAAATGCCACACGAAATTCTTACATCTCCAGCGTTAAGAGATTCATTGTCACTGTTCAAAGTCGCGTGGTTCTTCAGGATCTCATACTTACAGACAAAATGTTTCGCAGAGTAGGTGCTATTTTATACATCTCCAGACATTTCTTAATCCAGCTATGTGGTAGACTATCAAAAGAGTTTTTATAGTCTACCAAGGCTATTGGTAAGTTTTTGTGTTGTTTGTGACAATCTTCCAAGATCATCTTATTGATAAGTCTTTACAACCACAGGACCCACGTTTACCTCCTTTTTGCTCATTAGGGAATATGCTACTTTCTATTTAAAAAAAAATCTATAGGTATATTCAGTCAAGACAGATGTTAGCATTTTATACATTGTTGTTAAACTTTCGACACTATTTCTTATTTGGTGTCAAAAGTTTTCTCACTGACACGATTAAACTGCCATCAACCCATTTCAGTCTCAACATTGCAAATATATTTTTCTCCAGAACTATTGTTCAAAGACTGTTCTGAACCAACGTAGTGTTTTCGCTTGCTATTCTATAACAATAACAATCCATGTCGTATAATTTCGACTGTTATATTTCTTTTTTACAGAGGTGTACTTTTATTTCACTTTAAAAAGATTTTTATGACGTTATATTTGATAGTTGTGACAGCCTGACAATATAAATATTTCACATTAAAATAATTTTTATGACTTTTATTTTGGACACTTCTGACAGTTGTGACAACATAAATATTCCACATTAGAATGAAACTCCAAAACCGAAGACAATATAACCATGAGTGAAAAAAGGAAAGAAGGAAGAAGAAAATCGTCAACTAAACGCCAAGTGCAGCAATTGGTCGCACACCACAGGGTCAACGCAACCTATCGCGGGCAATGGCGAGGCTAAGGTGTTGGAACAATCAAGCATTCTTTTGGGTATCACCTGTCACCACGATCAGGCGAGCAGCTAACGGTGCAGCCCAACATCTCCAAACGTCTCAAATGCCAAAGGCTGAACAAAATGGTTCACTGACAAGTTCCGTTACATATAGGATTCATATAGACTGTGGCATCCCAGATTAGACACCTACATCTAAACCAGGGACAAAATTAAAATTATCTGGCCTCTTCCCATCGCTTTTGGATAGTACCGCCGGCTCTAGAACCGGGAGGATATTTACCCGAGCCAGGGCCATGTTTTGATCTGAGGTCGAGTGTTGAAACTAAAATGATTACAGTGTGGACGACACCCGTCAGATATTCAGAAACAGGCAAAAACTATTAACTTCACTTAATAATTTCGTGTTTGTAATATGCTGTCAAACTCTTCGTCACTGTTTCTCATTGGTATCAGAATTTTTGTCACTTTGCTATCTGGGATAAAAAGTTCCGTTACTGTTTGTTATCTGGTTCTAAATTTTCGTCACTGTTCGTTATATGGTGTCAAAAGTTTCATCACATTGTGATCTAGTATCAAAAGTTTTGTCACTGTTTTTTATATGGTGTCAAATATTTTGTCTCTATTATCTGGTGTGAAACTTTTCGCCACTGTTTGTTATATGCAGTCAAGATTTTCGTCACTGTTTCTCATATGCTATTAAAACTTTCGTCACTGTTTCTTATCTGGTTTCAAAATTTTCTTCACTTTGTTATCTGCAATCAGAATATTCACCACTGTTTGTTAAATGGTGTCAAAATTTTCGTCAGTTTTTTTTTTTTTTTCTGGTGTCAAATTTTCGTCACTGATTCTTATCGAGACGTCAAAATTTTCGTCAGTATTTCTAAACTCCTACCAAAATTTTCGTCACTGTTTGTTATGTGGTGTCAAAATTTTCGTCATTGTTTGTTAAATGGTGTCAAAATTTTCGTCAGTTTTTTTTTTTTTTCTGGTGTCAAAACTTTCGTCACTGTTTGTCAAAATTTTCGTCATTGTTTGTTATGTGGTGTCAAAATTTTCGTCACTGTTTGTAATGTGGTGTCAAAATTTTCGTCACTATTTGTTATGTGGTGTCAAAATTTTCGTCACTATTTGTTATGTGGTGTCAAAATTTTCGTCACTATTTGTTATGTGGTGTCAAAATTTTCGTCACTGTTTGTTATGTGGTGTCAAAATGTTCGTCGTTATCTCCTATCAAAATTTTCTTCACTATTTCTAATGCCACAATTTTTGTCAATGTATGTTATATGGTGTAAAAAATTTCCTCAGTGACACCATTACGCTGCCATCAACACTTGCCACTTTCTACATTATGAAGATACTTTTTGTCCAGAACTATTGTCAAAAATTATTGTTCTGAATAAACGGAGAGTTTTCGCCCTCTATTCTGTAACAACAACAACAATCCATGTCGTATAACTTTGTCTATTATATTTCTTTTTTAATGAAGTGTACTTTTATTTCATGTTTTAAAATGTTCTATGGCTTTTACTGTTACAGCATAAATATTTTACTGACAGCATAAATATTCCACATTTTTTATGGCTTTTATTTTAGACAGTTCTGACAGTTGCGATAACATAAGTATTGCACATTAAAATAAAAATCCAAAATCGAAGACAATATAATCTTGAGCGAAAAAAGAAAAGAAGAGAGAAGAAAACCATCAATCGAACACCAAGTGCATCAATTGGTCGCACACTAGAAGGTTCGACAGAACCTACTGAAGAAAGCCAACACGCTCGCGGCTTTACTGTGGGCAATGGCGAGACTAAGGCGTTGAAACAGTCAAGCATTCTTTTGCGTATCACAGAACACCTTGATCAGGCGAGCCGCTAGCGATGACAAGAACTTCGCAGTTAGTGGCCCATCCCCTCCAAACGTCTCAAACGCCAAAGGCTGAACAAAATGGTTCACCGACAAGTCCCGATACTTCAAGACTGTTCCGTTCGGCCACTGAATCAGTGACCCTCCCGTTTGCCGCAGCATCCGGTATGTGAGAGAGCGCAAAAGAGTCATAGAGACTGTGGCATCCCAGATGAGACACCTACATCTAAACCAGGGACAAATTAAAACTATCTGGTCTCTTCTCATCACTTTTGGATAATCCTTCTGGCTCCAGAACCGAGAGGATATTTACCCGAGCCAGGCTCATGCTTTTATCTGAGGTCGTGTGTTGAAACTAAAATGATTACAGAGTGGAAGACACCCGTCAGACATTCAGAAACAGGCAAAAACTGTTAACTTCACTTAATCATTTAGTGTTTGTTATATGCTGTCAAACTTTTCGTCACTGCTTTTTCATCTGCTGTCAGAATTTTTGTCACTCTTTATTATCTGGTGTCAAAATTTTCATCACTTTTTGTGATACGTTGTCCAAATTTTTGTCGTTCTTTGTTATATGGCGTCATAAGGTTCGTCACTATTTGTTACGCAGTGTCAAAATTTTCGTCACTGTTTCTGATATGCTGTCAAACTTTT
>NC_043018.1:20641954-20671954 GCF_006345805.1 Octopus sinensis
GTTGTGTTTTACAAGGAGTTATGACGATCGAGCTTAGAAATTATCATTTTCTATGTCTCTACGTGTTATAAATACTACAGCGATGTCGACACCAAACATCGATAATTATTTCTTCTCCTGCGTTAATGGCCAGAGTCATATTTAGTAAACTCAATGGTTTCTTTTCGCCTGAATGGTTTCAACACATAACATGAAACCTATTTCCATTTTACTAAGTACTCACAGATTCTCATCTTCAATAAGATAATTGCTCTAGCGATCATTATCACAATCCTTGTTCTATCGATTGTCAGTTTTATTTTTTTCTCTTCAACGCAGCAGACACGTGTAGCAGTCACATCACCACACCTGATGTCGTGATTCGCTAGAACATTACCCACATGACCAACAAAATCTGATCAATCACGACTTCGCTCTAGCAACGATTTCATCTTTTGGCACGTTTCGTTTCCTTCTGAGCCTATAAAAATCAGTATCAATTCGGTCTAAACATCAGTATGAATTGGGCTCTCTTGACAGAGAGCTTTGGAGTGCAAGCAGACACGAGACGGCAGACTGGCGCCAAACAGACACAGACAGCTTCTGACGACAATAATGAACGACTAGCGGCGGAAACGCGATGACCAATAGTTAACTTCTTGACTGCTATTAAAATTACACTAAGAACAATGAACTCCAAACTTTTTACGATGATATCATGTCGTTCGTCGTAACGATAGTATTTGTCTTTTTGTGGACGAAAAGAATAAAAGTTTTGTTTATCAAAAATCACAACCTTTTCCAGTGTTCTTTGTCGCACTCATGAATTCCTTGGACTTCCTCTTACCCCTGGCATGTACTTAGTAATGAACAATTAACCATCTTTTAAAGTACTTCTATACAGTCCCACTTTAGGATAGGATTGTTCCATCCGATTTTTATTTGAATTATTAACATCGGCTTAGACATGGTTGTGTAGCATTTTGGACAAGTGTCCCGAAGTAACCAAAATTTTGTGAGTAGATTTGGTAGTAGAATGAAGCCCCTTGCATGCGTGTGTCTACGTGTGTAGTGACGCAGTAGAAGCGTGCTGGGCCCATAACCCATAGGTCCGTAGATCGAAGCTACGCTCTGCTAAGTGGAATGCTTTTTATAGGCGCAGGAGTGGCTGTGTGGTAAGTAGCTTGCTTACCAACCACTTGGTTCCGGGTTCAGTCCCACTGCGTAGCATTTTGAACAAGTGTCCCGAAGTAACCAAAATTTTGTGAGTAGATTTGGTAGTAGAAAGAAGCCCCTTGCATGCGTGTGTCTACGTGTGTAGTGACGCAGTAGAAGCGTGCTGGGCCCATAACCCATAGGTCTGTAGATCGAAGCTACGCTCTGCTAAGTGGAATTCTTTTTATAGGCGCAGGAGTGGCTGTGTGGTAAGTAGCTTGCTTACCAACCACATGGTTCCGGGTTCAGTCCCACTGCGTAGCATTTTGAACAAGTGTCCCGAAGTAACCAAAATCTTGTGAGTAGATTTGGTAGTAGAAAGAAGCCCGTTGCATGTGTGTGTGTCTACGTTTTTCTCTCATCATTGTTTGACAACCGGTGTTGGTTTGTTTAAGTATTCGTAACTTAGTGGTTTGGCAAAATAAACCGAGAGAATAAATACCAGGTTCTAAAGAACAAAAAAGTAAGTACTGGGGTCCATTTCTTCGACTAAACCCTTTAAGGCAGTGCCCCAGCATGGCTGTAGTCCAATGACTGCGTGGCACCTTGGACAAGTGTCTTCTACTATAGCCTCGGGCTGACCAAAGCTTTGTGAGTGGATTTGGTAGACGGAAACTGAAAGAAGCCCGTCGTATATATATATGAGTGTGTGTATGTGTGTGTATGTTTGTGTGTCTGTGTTTGTCCCCCACCATCGCTTGACAACCGATATTGGTGTGTTTACGTTCCCGTAGCTTATCGGTTCGGCAAGAGACCGCTAGAATAAGTACTAGGCTTACAAAGAATAAGTCCTGGGGTCGATTTGTTCGACTAAGGGTGGTGCTCCAGCATGGCTACAGTCAAATGACTGAACAGAATATATATATATACGAGGGGCATTCAATAAGTAATGCCCCTGACCCACTTCCCATAGCAGTAGAGCAACGAAACTTGGCACAGTTATTAGTCTTTTTCTACATAGGAACCACCCAGAGTTACGCATTTCTCCCATCGTTTGATGCAGCTCTGGAGACCGTTTTTGTAGAAGACCCCAGCTCGGTCCTCCAACCACGATGTGACTTCAGAAATCAAGGCTGCATCATCTGGGAAACGCTTTCCTTTCAAAAACATCTTCATGGCTGGGAAGAGGTGAAAATCAGAAGGTGCAAGGTCAGGAGAATAGGGGGGATGGGGGAGGAGTTCATAGCCGCACGCCTGTGCTTCTGATCTGGTGACACGCGAGTTGTAGACCGGAGCGTTGTCCTGCAGGAAGAGGATGCCTTTGCTGATCTTGCCCCACCTCTTGATTTTGATAGCTTCTCTTAATTTCCTCAAAAGTGAAGCATAATAGGCTCCTGTAATCGTGGTACCCTTTGCCAGGAAATCTGTCATCACTACTCCGTCCTGGTCCCAGAAGACTGTGGGCGTGACCTTGCCAGCGGAGAGCTGCACCTTTGCCTTCTTTGGAGAAGGTGAGTCACGGTGCTTCCACTGCATTGACTGGGCTTTGGTCTCTGGATCATAGTGATGGACCCAGGTTTCATCCTGTGTAATCAGTCTTTTGAAAAACTTTGACTCATCTTCTTGGCACATCTCCAAATTCATCCTCGAGCCCTCGACGCGTTCTTGCTTCTGGAAAGGTGTGAGCAACCTGGGAATCCATCTGGAAGACACCTTTTGCATTTGCAAATGGCCATGAATGATAGTTTCAACAGACCCGGTACTAATCTTGACCTCATGGGCTATTTGGCGAATAGTTATGCGTCGATCTTCCAAAATGGCAGCCTCAACTTGACGGACAGATGCCTCATCATGGCATAAGGGGGGGCGACCAGATCTGGGAGCTGTTTCCACAGAGTTCCGACCATGTTTGAATTCACAATGCCAGCGTTTTACAAGGTCATATGATGGGGCATCATCACCATAAGTTACTTTCATTTCATCAAAAGTCTCCTGTGGTGTGCGTCCTTTCAAATACGAAAACCGGATCACTGCTCGACACTCAATAGGCTCCATTTCACACTTGACTCAGTTCAAACACCTGTAAATCAGAAACCACAATTAGTTCTGAACTTTAATTTTCCACTTAATCTATAGAGATATAAATAATTGCACATGCAAAATTTCAAACAACTGCAAGTGGGTCAACAACAATTGCAAGTGGGTCAGAGGCATTACTTATTGAACGTCCCTCGTATATATATATATATATATATATATATATATATATATATATATATATATGTATATCTATATATATAAAACTCTAGTTGTGTGAGTGTCTGTCCCCTTCGATTTAATTCCTAACTCCTCCCACATTTTGCGGTGCAGTTTAACCAAATTCGGGTATCTTATAGTCGTGATTCATATCGAGCCCGTCTGACTATTAGCGCGCGTCAACGATGAGTCTACGATTTTAAAAATAATTTAACATCATTTTTTATTCCATTTTAATGCATAAAATGCATCGTATGTCGATGGCGGCGGAGTTGGCGTCCACGCTCACAGCTGCACCTGTTTGCTTCTCCCCCTTCCCTCCCTCGTGAAGCTGTGGCGAAGGGAGTGTAAAGAAATCAACGTCGTAATGCGTTATGAAGGAAACCAGCGTTCTTTTAGAACAACGACTTCATGGCTTGAAGACACCAAAACAAAAATGGCTAAGAAAGCCCGAATTTATAAGGGAAGAAACTCTCTAAAAATACTTATATAGTTATTTCCCTTACAAACCCGAGCAACGCCGGGCGATACTGCTAGTCTATATATATAAAACTGTAGTTGTGTGAGTGTTTGTCCCCTTCGATTTAGATTCCTAACTACTCCCACATTTTGCGGTGCAGTTTAACCAAATTCGGGTATCTTATAGTCGTGATTCATATCGAGCCCGTCTGAGTATTAGCGCGCGTCTACGATGAGTCTACGATTTTAAAAATAATTTAACATCATTTTTTATTCCATTTTAATGCATAATTTTTCTTGTGTCGATGGCGGCGGGGTTGGCGTCCACGCTCACAGCTGCACCTGTTTGCTTCTCCCCTTCTTCCCTCCCTCGTGAAGCTGTGGGGAAGGGAGTGTAAGGAAATCAACGTCGTAAAGCGTTGTCAAGGAGACCAGCGTTCTTTTAGAACAACGACTTCATGGCTTGAAGACACCAAAACATAAATGGCAAAGAAAGCCCGAATTGACATCTATAAGGGAAGTAACTCTCTAAAAATGCTTATATAGTTATTTCCCTTACAAATCCGAGCAAGGCCGGGCGATACTGCTAGTATATATATACTTTTCAGTATGTGATCTCGTGAGTACCACCGGCGATTTTTTTTCCTCTGTCTTCCCTTCTCGGGATCTTTCTTTCTCCTATGTTTCCGACGAAGAGCTCCGCTCGAAATGTTAAACCCTCCTTCTTCCCTTCTTTCCTGAGCGTCCAATAATACTATATTTGTTCCACGTCCTTGCGTTGTTGTTTTTTTGTTTTCTTGTTTGGATTAACTTTATATATATATATGGATCAAAGAAAAATGTTTAAGGTTTAACATGGACTCGATCAAAAGGGTGGACAGGATTAGGAAGCGGGGGGGGGGGGTCATGAGTCATCTGTAGAAAAATAAAAAGCCGCCGCCACCACCACCACCACCATCATCATCATGATCATTATCACCCGAGCGTGGAACTACTTCTAACAAAGTTTACTTGGTTTATTTGGTCATCGTGTTTGTGTCCACACCTGGCATCAAACCGCTTTCTTTATGAACCAGTAATAAGGAAATAAAAATATGTTTTTTTTCTGTGAACACAAACGAGTCACGAAGTGAGAAGCAGTAAAGACGAAAGGGTTTGTACAAGAGCAGAAGATAATAATAGACTGCCGGGTTGGACTGCGGTGGTGACAATCCTCTAATACTTAATGCGTACGAAAGACGGGCAACACAAAACAGTATATCTGATAAACCTGAACTTGCCGAATGTGCCCCAAGTTCAATGGATTCAGGTGTACAACATTAGTTTAACACCTGTTGTCAATAAGTGTTGATTGGAAAGTAGTTTATTAGCAGAACCAACGAGAAAATAACAGGTTAATTAAACCGAGAGAAAATTCTTGCTAAGATGACTATGAGTGCCATTTTAACGATGACTCTTAACCTAAAATGATGCCCTGTCACAAAAGATAAAGACCGGCTAATTACACCTGATCACTACCAGAAATTGTTTGTCTAAATGACTCGACCATCAAGCCCAGGTAATTCCGTTCAGCATTAAGTTTGTGACACAGTTGATATTAGCTAAACCGGTGTGGATTAGCTGGAAAATACAAAAAGATAGTGTGTGAGAGAGACAGTGGGGAGGTTGTAAACACACACACACACATAGGTGCACACACACACACATAGGTGTGCACGCACACACACACATAGGTGCACACACACACACACACACACACACATAGGCACATGCATACATACAAAAACACATAAACACAGTTAGACAGACAGAAATAGATAGATAGATAGATAGATAGATAGATAGATAGATAGATAGATAGATAGATAGATAGATAGATAGGTGGGTAGGTAGATAGATAGATAGATAGATAGATAGATAGATAGATAGATAGATAGATAGATAGATAGATAGATAGACAGATAGATAGATAGGTGGGTAGGTAGATAGATAGATAGATAGATAGATAGATAGATAGATACATACATAGATAGATAGATAGATAGATAGATAGATAGGTGGGTAGGTAGGTAGATGGGTAGACAAATAATAGATAGATAGATAGATAGATAGATAGATAGATAGATAGATAGATAGATAGATAGATAGATAGATAGATAGATAGATGCGTGTCTATGTACACACACACAACATATTGAGAAGAGAAGGAAAGAAAAACAGACAGATAGATATACATACATATTTGTCTATATGTTTGTGTGTATATAATATACATTTTTACACACACACACAGCAAAAGAAAGAGAGAGAGAGAGAGAGAGAGAGAGAGAGAGGACAGAGAAGAAAGAAAGAAAGAAAGAAAGACAGAAAGACAGAAAGAAAGAAAGAGATGTAAAGAAAGAAAAAAATTAACGGAAAATATAAACAACAAAAAAAAACAACAAATAAAGAAACAAAGTAAACAAAGGCGTATGATTTAAACAACGGACCCCGATCCAACGGAATTAGTGAGTTGGGGAGGGCATGAGTGGCGTGGTGTGTCGGTGAAATTGCTGCATAGTGACTAGAATTGTCTTAGTAATTAAAACTTTCGTTGAGTGCTGGTGCTTTAGCAATAATTGCCTTTTGTTTTTGTTTTTGTTCTTTTGGGGGGGTTTTCTTTTTTTTTTTTTTAGTCTGCGTTGAGTACAGTTCCTTTCCGAAGGACAACAACGACGGGCGAAGGAAAGAAAAGGAGAGAGAGAGAGAGAGAGAGAGAGAGAGAGAGAAGGAAAGAGAGAAAGAGAGGAATGAGTTTTTTTCTTTCTTTTTTGTGTGTTTATTTTCCTCAGCGGGCCAACTAGTAAACCTAGCATTAATACAATGTCCGTAGTGACAGTACCAACACTGGTAGTTTTCAACTAGTTTTCGTAATTGCCTACTGTGACCCTTCGTCCACTCCAACGCCCGCCACCCATGCCCTACCACCTCACTGCTGTTAGTACAATATTGGTACCGTTTGGCGCTGTTGATGTTCTTCTCGGCCTTTTTATTTTTTCTCGATGATGAAGATGAAGATGACGATGATGATGGTAGTGGTGGTGGTGGTGATGGCGGTGTTGGTGGTGGTGGTTATGGTAATAGTGATGGTGATGGTGGTGGTAGTGGTGGTGGTGTGGTATTGGGGGTGTTGGTGGCTATAGGGATGGTGGTGGTGATGATTGTGACAATGGTGATGATAATGACGATGATGATGGTAGTGGTGGTGGTGGTGATAGTGGTTATGGTAATAGTGATGGTGATGGTGGTGGTTATGGTAATAGTGATGGTGATGATGGTGGTAGTGGTGGTGGTGTTCGTGTGTTATTGGGGGTGGTGGTGGTGATGATTGTGACAATGGTGATGATGATGATGATGATGATGACGATGATGATGGTGCACTAACAACAAACGCGAGAACAAAAGTACAAAACAAAAAAACAAAAAACAAAAGCAGAGTCATCGGTCACACAAATGATAGCTGTGACCGAGAACAACAGAGAAATCGGAGGATGGTACCTTTTGAATAAGTCCGACATTCAAATTCCAGACTCGAGGCCATTCTGCAATGTTTGTGTGACTCTGGTTATAAAAAGTTGCTTAATAATATGGCCGAAACATCTCCAAGAACACCACATGTCTTTTTTGCATGAGGGTCGGAGTGGATAAACGGTTCCAAAGAACCTACATGCACACAAGAGTGACATACAGGTGTATGAAATACCATATAATTTAAGTTCTTCATCATCATCATCATCATCATCATCGTTTAACGTCCTTTCTCCATGCTAGCATGGGTTGGACGGTTCGACCGGGGATCCGGGCAGCCAGAAGGCTGCACCAGGCTCCAGTCTTATCTGGCAATGTTTCTACAGCTGGATGCCCTTCCTAACGCCAACCACTCCGTGAGAGTAGTGGGTGCTTTTTACGTGCCACCTGCACAGGTGCCAGGCGAGGCTGGCAACGGCCATGGTCGGATTGGTGTATTTTATGTGCCACTGGCACGGAAGCCAGTCGAGGCGGCGCTGGCATCGGCCACGAGTCGGATAGTGCTTTTTACGTACCACCAGACCAGGGATCCTGGCTGGTTCAATTCGATTTTGGTTTATTAAAATTATCTCTGACCCTATAATTACCAAACTGCAATCGAGAACAATTCCGAGAGGAATATTGAAAAAGTGGGAGATAATGTTATGAATGAAGGATTCTTCAAAGCTGACATGCCATAACGGAAGCGCCCAATACACTCTGTATAGCAGTTGGCATTAGGAAAGGCCTCCAACTGTTGAAAACCCTGCCAAATCAGACATTGGAGCTCCAACACAGTCCCTGAACTTGTTGGACTCTGGTGAACCATCATTCATCCTACACATGCCAGGGATAGAAAGCAAATGGTTAATGATGATGATGATAATGATGATGACGATGATGATGATGATGATGATGATGATGATTAGAGACGGCTGAAATGTAAGGCTGAGCACAGCAGGATTTGAACTCAGAACACATGCCAGAATAGAAAGCAGATGGTTATTATTATTATTATTATTATTATTATTATTATTATTATTATTATTTTGCCAAGGTCAATCTTGCCTTTCATTCTTTCAGGGTTGATAAATTAAGTACCAGTGATACACTGAGGGAGAGGTGGTCGATGTAATCGATTAGTCCCCTCCCCACAAATTTCAGACCTTGTGCCCTTAGGAGAAAGGATTATTATTATTATTATTATTATTATTATTATTATTATTATTATAGGTGCAGGAGTGGCTGTGTGATAAGTAGCTTGCTTACCAACCACATGGTGTCGGGTTCAGTCCCACTGCATGGCACCTTGGGCAAGTGTCTTCTTCTATAGCCTCAGGCTGACCAAAGCTTTGTGAGTGGATTTGGTAAACGGAAACTGAAAGAAGCTCGTTGTATATATGTGTGTGTGTGCGTGTGTCTGTGTTTGTGTGTCTATGTTCGGCCCCCCCCCCCAATATTGCTTGACAACCGATGCTGGCATGTTTACAGCCCTGTAACTTAGCAGTTCGGCAAAAGAGACCGATAGAATAAGTACTAGGCTTACAAAGAATAAGTCCTGGGGTCAATTTGCTCGACTAAAAGCAGTGCTCCAGCATGGCCGCAGTCAAATGACTGGAACAAGGCTTTGGTCGGCCCAAGGCTTTGGTTGGCCCAAGGCTATAGTAAAAGACGCTTGCCCAAGATGCCACGCTGTGGGACTGAACCCGGAACCATGTGGTTGGTAAGCAAGCTACTAACCACACAGCCACTCCTGCACCTATTGTTTACAATATATTGTTAGCATCAGCGGACTCAGGCTATCACTCTGGTATATAGATGCTAGTGACTGAGGACAGGCCAAATAGCTCAAAACTGAGTCAGTCTCGTGATCCTTATACCTACCAGAGAGTGGTAGGGGTTTGCTCCCCCTGCTAGCAATATATATTGTATATAAAGAGTGCAGAGTCACACCGATAACCAGCTGGCGGAGAATCTGCCTGGGGTTAAACTAGAAGTAACATTCAACAGCCACTTTGATGTGGTGGCTGGCTTTACTGTTTAGTATGGTTACTATTTTGGTCTCTTCGTGAGATTTTGCATCTTGCTATTTTTATATATATATGAGGGGATGCACAAAAGTTCCTGATTTGGGATGAGAGAAAACGCAGGAGGATCATGAGTTAATTATTTTTTTATTCAACATGTTCCTCTCTCAGATTCACACACTTATTGCAGTGGTCCTTCAGTTTTTCTAAGCCCTGTAAAAGAACTCAGAAAATTGGGCCTCTAACTGAGCCTTTCATGACACCCTTAAAGCCAAGAACTTTACAGCACCCCTTGTATGTGTGTATATATACATATATATATATATATGTATGTGTATATATATATATATATATATATGTATATATATATGTATATATATATATAGTATATATATATATATATATGTATATATATATATATATATATATATATATATATATATATATATATATATATATGTATGTATGTATAGATACAGGGTGCAGCAGAAATACCTCACACATTTTAAACTTTCACCTTTGTGTTGCTAATGAACTTATGCAAGTGCCAATAATGCTTTCATTTAGCTAATGAACAAAAACTGTAACCTTTTGTTTAAACAAGAGTAAAAGTAATTTTTCAGAAATGTTGTTTCTTTTTCCTTTTGTCAACCTTTCAAATGTGGGAGGTATTTTTGCTGCACAAGTATATATATATATATATATATATATATATACTCTTTTACTCTCTTTTACTTGTTTCAGCCATCCGGCTGAGGCCATGCTGGGGCATATATATATATGTTACACACATTTTTTTCTCTCCTTGTTTTTTCTGTGTACCTTTCTGTAGAAGAGCGCAGGCTCGAGATGTAAGAGTTTTTCTATTCCTGAGCGTTATACAAATACATCTGTTTGTTTTGTAGACCAACTGTCTTCATCTTTTGTTTTTTTGTAAACTTTCCCTATATATATATATATATATATATATTATATATATATATATATATATATATATATATATGTACAGAGAGAGAGAGTGAGAGAGAGTAAATAAAAAAGAACAAACACAAACAAAAACAACAACGTGAGGATGTGGTACATGCAAAGTATTAGCAGATGCTCAGGGAAGGAAAGAAAGGTGGTTTTACATTTCGAGCAAAAACTCTTCTTCAGGAACAGGAGAGAGAGGAAAGTCTAAGAGAAAAGGAAAACGGAGGGAAAAAAATCGCCTCCAATTCACTACAGTGTTACTTATCACATGACACATAACTCTAGTATGATAATATTTATCGTTAACATTTATGATTTCGTCTCTTATTGACATTGGAATAACACTCTGAGTTCTTCTGCAGAAAAAGACTTTCATCTAAAGTTCCAGTGGCAAGAATGCAGGTGAAACATTTACCTAGGTAATAAAGGAATAACAATTAACAATCATCAATGGTTAAATGGATAATTATGTCTGGAACAGACTAATCAAAGAACACTATTCTTTTGGTGCAACAGACACGTAAGAAAATGGTAATTGGGAAGAATAGAACTTAAAAGAGACAAATTATTCAGCATATATCTGCTCCTTTATTATTCCTCTGCATTATTTCAGTTAAATGTTGTCTTGGAGATAATGTCTGGCATGATTCCAAGATACTATTGTATTGTTGGCTTACCTCAATGTACACCAGACAGCAAGTTCTTAAACTTTTAGCAACTTTTCAAAAAAGTTACGGTGACCTTACATAGAAATAAAACACCAATTATTGAATGGAATTAAAAAACATGGTGCACACCGTTTTGCTTTATTTACTCAAAGGCACCGGCATGGTTGTATGGTTAAGAAGTTCTCTCTTGAATCAGATGGTTTCAGGTTCAATACCATTGCACGTCATTTTCAGCAAACGTCTTCTACTATACTCTCAGGTGGACCAAAACTTTGTGAATGGATTTGGTAGACGGAAATTGAGAGAAATCTGCTGCATATTGTGTGTGTGTGTGTACGTGTGTGTGTGTGTATGTGTATGTGTCTGTATGTATATATGTGTATGTGCATGTGTGTGTATGTGTGTCTGCACGTGTTTATGTGTGTATGTATCTGTGTGTGTGTATGTGTGTGTCTATGTCTATGTGTGTATGTGTATGTGTGTGAATGCATATGTGTATGTATGTGTACGTATCTGTGTGTGTGTATGTGTGTCTATGTCTGTGTGTGTATGTGTGTGTGTGAATGCATGTAAGTGTGTAGTGAAGTTACATGGCTTAGTGATTAGCATATTTAGCTCACTCATAAGGTTGTGAGTTCAATTTCTAGTGTTGCATTGTAATCCTTGGGCAGGACACTTTATTTCACATTGCTCCGATCCACTCCACTGGCAAAAATGAGCTGTACCTGTGATTGATAGGGGCCAGCCTTGTCACATTCTGTATCAGTACTGCATCTTCCTGAGAACTACATTAAGGGTCCACGTGTCTGTGGAGTGCTCGGCCACTTGCCTATTAATTTCACGAGTAGGGAGTTCTGTTGATCAGGTCAGTTGGAACCATTGTGGCTGTAACGAATGCTCGTTAAGTCTGTGTAGGAAACTGCATGCTTGCTTACATTTGCATTTTGCCAATCAACTTATGCAAGCAACAAGCAATGATGTGGTGTCCTACATGTGCACTGATGTTGCACATCCAATGGAGCATACTCCCTTTGTTTCTCTCCAGTCTATACTCCATGATCTCACTAATATGGAGTTTAGCTGTTCATACACAAGCATCATATAGTCTACCTTTCATTTGTTCACCTGAATTGCTACTTTCCTCATCATTTTCTACCCGCATGGTTCTTTGTCTCAAGCATTTGTCTTATGAAGAAAGGCTGAAGACGCTCGACCTTTATTCTCTAGAAAAACGACGACGCCATGGTGATCTCATTCTTGCTCACAACATCATAAGCAGATAGTGTAACCTCGCGAAAGAGCTGTTCTTCACTCCTGCTCCAGAGCGTCGGCTGCGGGGTCACTCCGAAAAGCTCTATCTGCAACAATTTCATCTCAATCGAAGGAGAGGGGCTTTCTCCGTCCCATGTTGCAGATCCGTGGAATAAGCTGCCGGACGAGATGGTGAAGATGCCGACGACTGCTCGGTTCAAAGTCTCCCTTGACCACAAGTGGCCTGAACTCTTTACATGAACACCACCCTGTACATAGCTCCATGTCCCCCTACATGGCCTTGCTTTATGCTTTTTGAGCCAAAAATTAACAAACTAACTAACTAACATTTTCACCAGTTTGATTGTCCGAATCCCTGTCATTAAATATAACCTCTTGTCTGTATAATAATTATCAATATTGTTGTATTTCAGAATGGTCATTTTGCCAGTTTAGCCAATAAAAACACACGCACTACATATTTGGTGTTACTTTGCTTCAGCGTTATTTATTTTTTACATTAATCTTAATCTTATTTCGGCCAGAGTTTTTCGTCACGCTCCTGTGACCCGCATCAGTAGTCCTTTGCTTTCTTCTTTCTTATTTTGCTCCTTTACAAGATGAAACGCTGGGTCCCATCACACCCCACATTTCATCACAAAATCATATTTTTTGCAATTAAAAACAGAAGTAAACAACAGCTATGAGGGGGACACAGCAACGAGTCGTAAACACACCAGACTTCAGAGCTGCAACACGAGCAGTTGTTTATTTTTAGCACCTTATCTTCTTCCCACATTTTGTTCATTACCATTTCAGCAGGAACCTGGTAGAGACGCTAAATGTCATTTTAACCTTCTAGCATTCAGATTATTCTGTTAAATGTAATGCTTATTTATTCATTAATATTGTTTAAATTAGTCATGGCTTTGAAATTTCAGTCATGTAATTGTTTATCTTTTAGGGTTAGATTCTTGGGTAAGTATAAGAGGTCACATCTGGCTGGTCTGAGCATAGTAAAAATAGAATATTTTGACAGGATATGGCTGGTTTAATCTTTCAGCATTTAGAAATATTTTGTCAAATGTAATGATTAAGTATTCACATTGAGATTGTTGGGTAGGTATGAGAGGTCATATCTGGCTGGTCTGAGCATAGTAAAAATAGAATATTTTGACAGGATATGGCTGGTTTAATCTTTCAGCATTTAAATGAAAATGGCAGAATTTCTGGACAAGACATGTCTAGTTCAATCTTTTAGCAACCAGAATATTCTGTCAAATGTAACACATATATTCACATTGTTTTGAATTAATCATGAATTATCTTGTGGCTTTGAAACTTCAGTCATGTGATTGTTTATCTATTAGGGTGAGATTGTTGGGTAGGTATGAGAGGTAGAATATTTGTGCCTGATATGGTTGATTTAAATGCTAAAGGGTCAACCCTTTAGCGCTCAGATTACTCTGTCAGATGTAATCCTTATTTATACAAATTGTTTTGAATTAATCCTGCATTATCTCATAGCCTTGAGGAAGTAAATGTTAATTTTTAGAATGACATTGGAGGGTAGGCATGAGAGGTTGGATCTAGCCAGTTTAAACATGAAACGAGTAGAATATTTTGGCTGGATAAGGCCAGTTTAGAGGCTAAAGGGTCAATCTATTCCCACTGCAGCAGGAACATGGCTTGATAGGGTTAAAATAGGAGAGGATTTAATGGAGATTTGCTTGCTATTTCTAGCAGATTCAGTGGCTGTATAGAGGCTCCTCCTTTGCCCTGTAAGTCATGTTAAAAGACAATAGTATATACGTTTATTATCATTTTGAAAACCTGGGATATTGAAAAATCTGGGGTAAATAACTGTCTGGAAGTATTCTTTAGGGTCACATGGACATTGTTCCCTGGAAGTGTTCTTTAGGGACACACAGACACTGTTTGAAAATTTGGATCCTGGAACTCTGAGACATCTCAACAACTTGTGGATATGATATGCTCAGTCTTTTGAGAGCTGCTATGGAAAAGATTTGTTTGGGATGAGCTTGGCAACATGTAGCACAGAACTGCTTTCAGGAATTCCTTAGGGGTACAACAGTGGAGGCGCAATGGCCCAGTGGTTAGGGCAGCGGACTCGCGGTCGTAGGATCGCGGTTTCGATTCCCAGACCGGGCGTTGTGAGTGTTTATTGAGCGAAAACACCTAAAAGCTCCACGAGGCTCCGGCAGGGGATGGTGGTGATCCCTGCTGTACTCTTTCACCACAACTTTCTCTCACTCTTACTTCCTGTTTCTGTTGTACCTGTATTTCAAAGGGCCAACCTTGTCACTCTCTGTGTCACGCTGAATATCCCCGAGAACTACGTTAAGGGTGCACGTGTCTGTGGAGTGCTCAGCCACTTACACGTTAATTTCATGAGCAGGCTGTTCCATTGATTCGGATCAACCGGAACCACCGTCGTCGGAAGCGACGGAGTGCTTCCATCCAGGGGTACAACAGTCACAAGCAGACATAGACACTCTCCTGGTCCTCCCAGATTTGGTCAAGCAAAACATCCAAGATGAGCCAAAGGACAGAGAGGGAGAGAGAGAGAGAGAGAGAGAAAGGTGTTTCAGCTCCCCAGCTAGGACTCATCAACAGCTGAGTAGTGGAACAGCATGAAACAGGTGCTTTGTTCAAGAAAGATGTTGTGCCAGGTTGAGCAATTGAACCCTCATCCTTATGATTGTAAGCTTGACACTCTAACCACTAGGTTAGGTGCCTTCCCTAATGGAAGTGAGTTATTGGAGAATAAAAATTTAAAATACAATATTTGGGTGGTGTAAGAGTGGCTTGTTTATAAACCACATGGTTCCAGGTTCAGTCCCACTGCGTGGCACCTTGGGCAAGTGTCTTCTACTATAGCCTCAGGCTGACCAAAGCCTTGTGAGTGGATTTGGTAGACGGAAACTGAAAGAAGCCCGTCGTATATATGTATGTATATATATATATATATATATATGTATGTGTGCGTGTGTATGTTTGTGTGTCTGTCCCCCCAATATTGCTTGACAACTGATGCTGGTGTGTTTACATCCCTGTAACATAGCAGTTCGGCAAAAGAGACCAATAGAATAAGTACTAGGCTTACAAAGAATAAGTCCTGGGGTCGATTTGCTCGACTAAAGGCGGTGCTCCAGCATGGTCAGTCACATGACTGAAACAAGTAAAAGAGTAAGAGTAAAGAGTAACCAGATTAAATGGGTAATTAATAATGATTAAACAACAAGGTTTTTTTTTTTTAATGAAAGTCGTTTTATTAATGAAAATAATTATGGTTCGAGACATTACAGAGAGAGGGGAGAGAGAGAGAGAGAGATAAGATTGAATTAATTGGGACTTCCTCAAAAACCCTGGAATGTATCAATTTAATAAGATTGATATCTAAAGAGTTGGTGATAGGTTATGAGAACAAAGAAACAAAAATTAAGTATAACCGTTAAAAAAGACAGAAACTGTGTTTTTTCTTATCATTTAGAGAAGATGAGGATTCAGAAATTTAGGGAGAAATTACACAAAATGTTTGAATAATCAAAGAAAATGTAGCAAAAAAACAAAAAAACAAAATGGTTCATAAAACTGTGCTTCCATCTTTGAAGAGTCTTTCATACCATTCTAACCTTTATTTAAATAATGGCTTCAAATTTGGGCACAAGACCTGAAATTTAAGGGAAGGGGCCAAGTCAATTAAAGTGACCCCCAGCGCTCAACTGGTATTTATTTTATTGACCTGAAAAGGATAAAAAGCAAAGTTGACCTCGGTGGAATTTGAACTCAGAACGTAAGATGGACAAAATACTAGCTAAGCATTTTGCCTGGTGTTTAATATAAATAGAGACCAGGAATTTGTGGGAAGGGAGCAGTTAATTATTTCAACCCCAGTGTATACCTGGTATTTCATTTTATCAGTCCTGGAAGGAAAAATAAACGTAAAGCTGACTTTGCTGGGATTTGAACTCAATGTAAACAACCAAAATAAAAAGCACGTGGTATTTTATCCAATACTCTAAAGACTCTGCAGCCAATCCGTTGTCCTTAACTTCTGAATATCCATAACAGCACACCCCCACCCCACACCAAAAAAAAAAAAAAGAAAAAAAAAGAAGAGATGTGGATGAAATAGAGAAATGTTTGTTCTATAATGTAGAATCTATTGCTACATCGGAACTGATATTTGGCAGAGTAATTCTTTTAGTGATTGCAGTTTAGCAAAGTAAACTTTTCACTTTTATCATCAATGTCTGATTCAAATTGTTGTTGTTGCCTCCCGTGTTTTTTCTGCCACTTTTTACAGCAGCACTGAAGTGTCCTCTCCAGTTTTGTGCAGGCCTGGGCTAGAAATAAGTACTGGGTAACCCAATCGTCAGGATTCCTCTCTCGACCTTGCTGATGTAGTCCAAAGGAGTGCAGAGCATTACGTTTGGCACCAGCTTGGTTGCAGGAGTTGCCGGGAGGAGTGTTGAGTCGAACACTAAACCGCCTACAGGGCTCCACTCCAGATTTCTTTGAAGGTTGTCTCCTTTCCGTAACCCTGGATAGGGGCCCATACTGGGTACTGTCAGCCGGAGCCAGCTGAGCCCGGGACTCAAATATGCAACAATATTAACCCATTTGATGATTTAAGAATCATCGAAATAAAAACTTTAGATATATTTTAAAGAAACAAAATTAAATTTCAAAAAGATATTTAAAACATTAAATTCAAATTTTTCATTGAAGTAGAACTAGATTAAAATCATTATCTAATTGATATGTTATATCATTGAAAAGCCAGAGGCTGCAGTGGATGTCTGAGAAAAGGTTTATTTATAAATGTGGAGTATCTAGTCTTCAGAGCTAGGATGATTTTTATTTCAGCAAGCTCTGAAATATAATTTGTGTATTTTAATACACTTCTTCTATAAAAGGATATTTTCTGAGACTCACTGCAGCTTCTGATATTTCAGAAATACACATGTGTTGAAATACATCATAAAGATAAAGATTATAAAACATTAAATAAAATGGAAGAGAGAGACGTTCGCCAAGAGTTTAGTTCCATTTGTTAAGAATTCTATCACCAGTGATTTATAAAACTTATAGCTTGGTTTCTTAGGGGAAACACAAAATAAAAAAATAGGGAGATAATTTGTATTTTCATTTTAAAATATATTTTTGGCTTCTAAAAAAAAATGACAATCGTGATGGTTGATATGTATTCAGTAGAGAGTAGGTACACTGTGGCTAAGAAGTTTAATTCACAACCATGAGGTTCTGGGCTCAATTCCAGTGCATGGCATCTTGGGCAAATATTTTCTGTCACCTTGGATGAACCCATAATTTGTGAATAAAACTGGGTAAAGGGAAACTGTACAGAAACCTGTTAATGGACTGTACCTGTAATTCATTCTGGGACAGTTTTGTCACATATTGTGTCTGACTGATTCTGTTAAGAGTACACATGTCTGTGGAATACTCAGTTGTGTATGTGTATATATATATATATATATATATATATATACTAGCTTAAGGTGACCCGCTCTACACACGGGTGAGGGTGTGGTTGTTACTTTCTGCTGCTTCCTTTCTGGTTCAAAACATAAAAAAAATGACATTTGTATTACAGAGCCAGAGGCAGTTTCAGCCAGGTTGGTATCAAAAGGGTTAAGAATTGTTTCTTTATTATATATTTTAACCCTTTTGTTACCATATTTATTTTCAGATGCTCTATGTTTCTTTCAATTAATTTTAAATATAACAAAGAATTTACTAAAATAACTTAGTTATCGTTAAGCTAGTGTTAGGAACATAAATTGTGACTAAGGTTTGGTGGAAGATTTTAATTCAAAACTTATGAAAACAAGACATATGTACTACAGAGCCAGAGCTGGTTTCAGCCGAGTTGGTAACGAATGGGTTAAATACTGTATCAGAAACACAGAATAATTCCTGCTTTTTATTCAGTGTTGTGGTGATTGTTAGAGCATTACAAGCACCATTGTGTAACTTGGCCTTACTTTAATGATTGCATTCACTTTACAGTTCTATATTTAAGAGATGAGGAATTATGTACATTATTTACATTCGACGGATATTTCCCCAAGACACCTGAAGAAAGCTGGAGGGTATAACAGCCGAAACGTTGTGTTAACAACAAACAAGATGAGGACAAATATCCGTCGAATATAAATAATGTAAATAGTGTAAGCAATGTGCATTAACTTTATTTCAAACACATATTTTGCATCAGTTTTTAAATTGTAATAAATTTAGCTGTGTATATTTTCCACACAGTATGTACATATATAACAGTTTATATTTAAACTATATACTCTTTTACTTGTTTCAGTCATTTGACTGCAGCCATGCTGGAGCACCGCCTTTAGTCGAGCAACTCGACCCCAGGACTTATTCTTTGTAAGCGCAGTACTTATTCTATCGGTCTCTTTTGCCGAACCACTAAGTGACGGGGACATAAACACACCCGCATCGGTTGTCAAGCAATGCTAGGGGGACAAACACAGACACACAAACACACACATGCATATATATATATACATATATACAACTTCTTTCAGTTTCCGTCTACCAAATCCACTCACAAGGCTTTGGTCGGCCCGGGGCTATAGTAGAAGACACCTGCCCAAGGCGCCACACATTGGGACTGAATCCGGAACCATGTGGTTGGTAAGCAACATAGTTACAACTAACCTATTTTATTATTCCTATGGGTGCATATACTCTGTGTGAGTGTGTGTGTCTTTGTTGTCAAAAAACCTTTTACATATTTCCTCATAAGGTGTTTCGTTGACTATTTACATTATTGGTGCCTACTGTTTACCCTAAGTATTTACTCACAACACATACCTTCCCCAACCAGGCATACATTGTTAAGGATTCCAGTTTGAAGATCAAGAAAACTTAGAAATATATTGAAATTCAACAGGCGCAGGAGTGGCAGTGTGGTAAGTAGCTTGCTTACCAACCACATGGTTCTGGGTTCAGTCACACTGCGTGGCATCTTGGGCAAGTGTCTTCTGCTATAGCCCCGGGCCGACCAATGCCTTGTGAGCAGATTTGGTAGACGGAAACTGAAAGAAGCCTGTCGTATATATGTATATATGTGTATGTGTGTGTTTGTCCCCCTAGCATTGCTTGACAACCGATGCTAGTGTGTTTACGTCCCCGTCACTTAGCGGTTCGGCAAAAGAGACGGATAGAATAAGTACTGGGCTTACAAAGAATAAGTCCCGGGGTCGATTTGCTCGACTAAAGGCGGTGCTCCAGCATGGCCACAGTCAAATGACTGAAACAAGTAAAAGAGTAAAAGAGTAGAGATAGAAAAATGCTTCGTCTGGGAGATATAACTTCCAAATTAATGGTACATGGTCTTTATTTAGACAGGGAGCCAGGGTGCAACAGGAAGTTATTATATACAATTTCATAGGGAGACTGGGGCACGATTGTGATATATTGTACCCGGTATGTGTCACTGTTGTGCCAGAGCAGTACCCAGTATGTGCAAATGTTGTGTGCCAGTGCTTGGGTCTCTGCCAATAAACATATGACAGACAGCTGGGTACTTGTGAGGAAGAATCTGTTCCAATCTATAGACCAATTCTGGGAATGTTAAAGACCTAAGTCAGCTAGCAGGTGACATTATGCTGGAATAGATAGGGTCACAAGAAGTACATTTAAGGGAGCAGTAAGGGACAATAGTAAGAAACAAGTCAGAGACATCTGGTCCCTTTAACAAAGGAAAAAAAAATCTATTAAATAGGATTTGTTAATATTTTGTGCCATGGAGAGAAACAAAGTATTTAAGAGCACCATGGTATAAGGGGTGGAGAGAAAAGGGGCTGGGGGGAGATGTTAAAAATATCGGTCAATGTGAGGGGGAGACAGGCTGTAATGGGTAGTATGTGGTGGGAATGGATGGAAGAGGGGTGGATTGATAAGAGCAGGCAGATGATAATGATGATGGTGGTGGTGGGCAGCGTAGGAAGAGATAAGATTTCAGGATGTTGAACATTAGAGATGGAACGAGAGAGAGAGAGAGAGAGAGACAGACAGAGATCTGTAGGGGAGTGCTGACATGCTGTTGGGCAGACTCAACCAAAACAGACATTGAAATGATGATGATGATGATGATGGTAATGACGGTGGTGATGGTTCGTACATATACAAGATGAAGAATTTATCTTCAAGAAGATTTCAAGGAGCCGATAAACTATATATATATATATATATATATATAATCTTTTATTTGTTTCAATCATTTGACTGCGGCCATGCTGGAGCACCACCTTTATTTGAACAAATCAACTCCAGGACTAATGCTTTGTAAGCCTAGTACTTATTGGCCTCTTTCACCAAACCGCTAAGTTATGGGGACATAAGCATACTAAGCAATGGTGGGGGGGGGGGACAAGCACAAACATATACATATATATATATATATATATATATATATATACACGATGGGCTTCTTTCAGTTTCCACCTACCAAATCCACTCACAAGGCTTTGGTCAGCCCAAGGATATAGTAGAAGACACCTGCCCAAGGTGCCACACAGTGGGACTGAACCCAGAATCATGTGGTTGGGAAACAAGCTTCTTACCACATACCCATGCCTGCGCGTATATCTATCTATCTATCTATATATATACTTTATAAGGAGTACTGGGTGTGGGTGCTTTTTATGTGGAACTAGCACTTGTGCTTTCTACCTGGCACCAACACCAGTGGGGTTACCAAGTAACTTGTAAGACAAAGACTTCTCAGCTGGGAGAGGGAGAGGAGATGAAGGAAGTGGCTTTGCACCAAGAGAGATTAGAGTACCTTTGATGTGTGTGTCGGTGTGTTTGTGTGTGTGCGCATATGTGTGCTTGTGTGTGTATGCACCTGTGTGTGTGTGTGTGCGCGCACCTGTGCGTTTGTGTGTGCACCTGTGTGTGTGTGTGTGTATGTGTGCATGCATCTATGCGTTGTGTGAGTGTCTGTGTGTGCGCATGCGTGTTTGTTTATGTGTGAGTGTGTCTTTGTGTGAGTGTGTGTGTGTGTGTGTGTATGTGTGTGTATGCATGTGTGTTTATTTACATTGGCGTTTCTCCAAAAATCACAACGCTACAAGCTGTGGCATTGTTGTCGTTTCCCTCCCAACAAATCATCTGCTGGTTTTGCACTTTCAGAGACATGTAAAATAAAAGATCCTCCCTCTTAGAAAACGGTCAATGGTTAGCAACAGGAAGGGCATCCAGCCACAAAACAACATGTCAATAATATATTGATCTGATACCAACAGGCAAAAGATAGAAACAAACAATTCAGTTGACCTTTTAACCCTTTTCACTGTCAAACATATTTCAACAGGTTTTTCCTAAACCCCCATGCTTGTTTACAAACTTTTAATTTGCCTTCGTTCCATACGTTTAGGGTAATAATAAGCTTTCCTTTCATGGGTCCCAAGTTACTCTGGTCGTTGAGAAAAAAAATGGGAACGTGTATCATATATATTTCCTTACTATCCACAAGGGGCTAAACAAGGACAGACAAAGGGATTAAGTCGATTACATCGACCCCAGTGCGAAACTGGTACTTTATTTATCGACCCCGAAAGGATGAAAGGCAAAGTCGACCTCGGCGGAATTTGAACTCAGAACGTAACAGCAGACGAAATACCGCTAAGCATGTCACCCGGCGTGATAACGGTTCTGCCAGCTCACCGCCTTAACGTGTATCATATATGATGCATGGATGCGAGGGATACATGTCCTCTGTGTCACAAATGATATACAGGAGAGGCAAGGGGTTTAAGAGGTCCTGTTAGAAGAAGCAGTTTTTGTGTGACATTGGTGAGTTATATTAAACAAAACATGTCTTTATTGAGAGGCTATCTGTGATATTAGCTCTTTGCTTACCCAAAGCATTCTCATATGTTAGTCCTAAACATCCATGCTTGCTTTCAGATATTTAGTTAGACCTTGCTTCTGGTTAATATAAAGCTTTCCTTTCATAAGTCCCAAGTTACTCTGGTGTTTGAGAAAAAATTGGGACTGTATTATATATGATCCAAAGATGCCGGAGAAATATGTCCTGTGCATCACAAATGATATACAGACGAGGCAATGGGGGTTAAGAGGTTCTCTTAGAAGAGGCGTTTTAGTGTGACATTGGTGAACTACGTTATACAAAATGTATTGTTACAAAGAGACTATCTGTTTTATTAACTCTTTGTGTACCCAAAGCATTTTTATGTGTTAGTCATGCTCTGTTTTCAGACTTTAAGTTAACACCTTGTTTCGTTTGTTCCAAATAAAATAAAGCTTTCCTTTCATAAGCTTCAAGTTATTCAATTGGTTGAAAAAAAAAAAAAATATATATATAGGATGCAAGGATACCAGGGGAATAAGTCCTGTGTATGGTATGCGATATACACAACAGGACAGGACGGGACAGGATAGGACAGGCAAAGGGGTTAATTTAGACAAAGCAGATTGTTTCATGATAAATATACCAATTGTAAGTAACACACAAAAACTTATATAAAACAACATCAAAGAAAAACAAAAGGATAAAACAACAAAAAAAAAACCAAACAAACCAAGGACAGTGAATTCTGTGGACGGTTTGTCAGATGGTCATGGTGGTGGTGGTGTTTTGTTGTTGTTGTTGGTGGTGGTGGTGGTGGTGGTGATAGTGAATATTTTAACAAACAGAAATAATTAATCAACTGAATTGAAATGGCAACTAGAAGTAACCTAATTACAGCAATAACCTAATTACACAAGAAACAGGCAACAAGTACTTGTAGAGAATGGAGAGCTTGGAAAAAAACCATTGGACAAGGCAGAATAGATATAAAGAATGACGGGGGAAAAAAAAAAAAAAGAAAAAAACAGAAAAGAAAAGTAAAGAAAAGTAAAGAATATACATACATTTATAAGATGATAATTACTAAGGCAGAGCTGCTAATTATATTTGTACTTTGTATTAGTAATTTACTATCAATTTCCAGAAAAAGAAAACTTTTTTTAATGGCTCTGACTTGACCTAGAAGAGACAATTATGATATGGGCCGTTTTATGCTGTTTTTGGGTTTTGTTTGAGAGTGCTAAAGCGAAATATAAACACGGGTTTTTTACCAAAGAATTCTTAGAATGGGTGGGAGAGAAATTATTATTATTATTATTATTATCATTGAAACCTTCATGTAATTAGAGTGGGGTCGTGATGGTGGTGGTGGTGGTATGTGATGATCATAATAACTGCAATCTCGACTGAAGTATCTTTGTAATAACAAAGTGGGGGAAACTATATATATATACAACTAGTTTTAAATCTCTGACCGAGAAATATGTACCACACACACACACATATATATACATACACATATAGATACATACGTATATAAACACAACAAACACACATACAAACATGTATACATTCACACACACACATACGTATATATCTTTGCACACATATACAAACATACATCGAGTGTAATCATGTGTGTGCATGCGCGTGTATGTGTGTGAGTGTGTGTGTGTGTGTGTGTGTGTGTGTGTGTAACTTGAAGACAGGAAAATGAACGACGGATTTCCTCTGTTTTCCTTTTGCTTTTTCAAGATGCTGCAGCGGGTTGTGTGCAATTGAAATAGCGTAATATCAGGAGTGGTACCAGTAAACCAACAGCACAGGACAAGTAGCAGATAAATGGACCAAACAGCCAATACACTGGAGAGAAAACAAAACAAAGAGAGAGAAACAACGTTATAATAATAATAATAATAATAATAGTAATGATAATAATAGTAATAATAATAATAATAATGATAATAGTAATAATAATAATAATAGTAATAATAATAATAATAAATAATAATAGTAATAATAATAATAGTAATAGTAATAATAATAATAATAATCATCATCATCATCATCGTTTAGTGTCCGCTTTCCATGCTGGCATGGGTTGGATGGTGCAACTGGGGTCTGGGAAGCCAGAAGGCTGCACCAGGCCCAGTCTGATCTGGCAATGTTTCTACGGCTGGATGCCCTTCCTAACGCCAACCACTCCATAATAATAATATATTTCTTTATATAAACATAGAGGGGACAAACAAGGACAGATAAAGTGATTAAGTCGATTACATCGACCTCCCCCTGTGCGAAACTGGTACTTAATTTATCGACCCCGAAAGGATGATAGGCAAAGTCGACCTTGGTGGAATTTGAACTCAGAACGTAACAACAGACGAAATACCGCTAAGCATTTCGCCCAGTGCGATAACGTTTCTGCCAGCTCACCACCTTAATAATAATAATAATAATGATAATAATAATAATAACATATCTCTTTATTGCCCACAAGGGGCTAAACATAGAGGGGACAAACAAGGATAGACAAAGGGATTAAGTCGATTACATCGACCCCCCAGTGTGAAACTGGTACTTAATTTATTGACCCCGAAAGGATGAAAGGCAAAGTCGACCTCAGCGGAATTTGAACTCAGAACGTAACGACAAGACGAAATACCGCTTAGCATTTCGCCCGGCGTGCTAACGTTTCTGCCAGCTCACTGCCTTAATAATAATAATAAAGAATAAAGTGTTTTGAATGGCACAACAATGCACTATAATAACAACAACAATGGACTAAAATAAGAACTGTTGTAATTGAATCATCCGTAGTCTGATATAATATTTCGGAACACAAAAGTTCCTTCTTCAGATATCCCTAGGAATTGATCCAGTTATTGCTATAATCGATTTTCCAACGGCTTTTTTCTTTTTTTTCGGAAGCATCTCTGCAGTGACCTCATGAAGCTCCTTCCAGAATTCCTCATGAGAAGTGCATGAGGTCTGGCATGTCTCAATCTCATGTGTGCTTCTAAGTTATGTATTATACATGCAGCTTCCTTTTCTTCCCTTCTTTTTTCTCTCTCAATAATAACAATAATAATAATAATAATAATAATAATAACAGTTTCAAATTTGTGGGAGGGGACTAGTCGATTACATGGACCCCAGTATCACAACTGGTACTTATTTTATCATAGGCGTAGGAGTGGCTGTGTGGTAAGTAGATTGCTAACGAACCACATGGTTCCGGGTTCGGTCCCAAGGTGTGGCACCTTGGGCAAGTGTCTTCTACTATAGCCTTGAGCTGACCAAAGCCTTGTGAGTAGACAGAAACTGAAAGAAGCCTGTCGTGTGTATATATATAGATATATATATGTATGTATGTGTGTGTGTATATGTTTGTGTGTCTAACTATAACAACAACAATAACAATTATTATAACAAAAACAACGACAATAATAATAATAATCTTTTATGGTCATTACATGTCACACCATAGCAGACATACAGTGATGAAATTATGTAAAATATTATTTACATTATTTACATTCGACGGATATTTGTCCTCATCTTGTTTGTTGTTAACACAATGTTTCGGCTGATATACCCTCCAGCCTTCATCAGGTGTCTTGCGGAAATTTCTAACCTGGGTTCTCATTCCTAAGGTATTTTTCAATATTATTATCATTATCATTATCATTATTATTATTATTATCATTATCATTATTAATATTGTGTAGTGGTTAAGAGCGCGGGCTACTAACCCCAAGATTCCGAGTTCAATTCCAAGCAGTGACTTGAATAATAATAATAATAATAATAATAATAATAATAGTATCGAAAAATACCTTAGGAATGAGAACCCAGGTTCGAAATTTCCCCATGACACCTTATGAAAGCTGGAGGGTATATCAGTTGAAACATTGTGTTAACAACAAACAAGATGAGGACAAATATCTGTCAAATGTAAATAATGTAAATAATGTGCATAATTCCTCATCTCTTAAATATAGAACTGAAATATTATATAAAATAGTCAAGAAATTCAATTTTATACCCTTACCTGTGCACATAGCTACAGGTCCCAGTGCACGTGCTAGCGCACCCAGAGAGCGGAAGACGCCTACAATGGCTCCTTTCTGGTTAACTTTGCCGTATCTTGAGATCAGAGTTGTTAGACATGGCACCACAGTTGCAGAACCTAAAATTAACAGAATCTCCATAAATAACAATACAAAATAATACAGCCATAGAGATGGCAACAACGATGATGATGGTGATGGTGATGATGTTAGTGAATGATGATGATGATGATGATGATGATAATGAATGATGATGATGATGGTGATGATGTTAGTGAATGATGATGATGATGGTGATGATGTTAGTGAATGATGATGATGATGGTGATGATGTTAGTGAATGATGATGATGATGGTGATGATGTTAGTGAATGATGATGGTGATGATGTTAGTGAATGATGATGATGATGGTGATGATGTTAGTGAATGATGATGATGATGGTGATGATGTTAGTGAATGATGATGATGATGATGATGACAATGATGCTGCTGATAATGGTGGTGCTCTTTTATTCTTTTACTTGTTTCAGTCATTTGACTGTGGCCATGCTGGAGCACCGCCTATAGTCGAGCAAATCGGCCCCAGGACTTATTCCTTGTAAGCCTAGTACTTATTCTATCGGTCTCTTTTTGCCGAACCACTAAGTTACGGAGACGTAAACACATCAGCGTCGGTTGTCAAGCGATGTTAGGGGGACAAACACAGACACACAAACATATACATACATACATACATACGACAGGCTTCTTTCAGTTTCCGTCTACCAAATCCACTCATAAGGCTTTGGTCGACCCGAGGCTATAGTACAAGACACTTGCCCAAGGTGACATGCAGTGGGACCAAACCCGGAACCATGTGGTCCGTAAGCAATCTACTTACCACACAGCCACTCCTACGTTTATGCCGCTGGTGAAGACAACAACGATGACGTTTATGATGACAGTGACAATGATGATAATGACGGAAATAAAAATGAGGATGATGATACATTAATTTATAATGGATGATGTCAGGGGTATCTAGATAGTTCTAGCAAGCCTCAAAGCCCAAGAGCAAAGAACAAAGACGCCACTTGATCTAGTTTCACTTAATGAGTCAGAGGGCAAAATTGGAAGAGAGGTCAATGCCTTTGACCTCTGCAGAGCCTCTGTGGAACTGAGAGGAAAAGCTTAGCCGATGACTCATAGGAAACAAGAGGGAGAGAGAGAGAGAGAGGCAGGGTTGCCGGTTATCAAAGGCTGTTGTCAGGAACGTGACAAAAACTACTCCTGGGGTCAGTCGGTGATGATGTATAAAGACATTCTCTCTCTCTCCAACAACAAAACAGTGATTTGAGCTTCAATTTCAGGAAATCCGTGAAAAGTCACTTTATGAAGCAAACTGGCTTTGCTTCCAGAAACATCCATAAAAGGTCATTAACAAAGGACGAATGATTATATATTGAATTTTGAGATACTAGAAGGCACCAACTCAACTCAGTATCAGAGCGAGCTAGAATCCGCAACTAGTATCACCAAATTCAATGTGTGAATGAAAAGATTGTGTCACCAGCCCCTTCCCACCCGTGTGTAGCCAAAACAAGATGCTGTGGTCATCTACTGAGATAAAATATGGTTATCCGTAATAATGAAGGGTGAAATTAATTAATTTGGAATAATTATCAATTACACCAAGTAGTCTTCGGCATGTAAAAGCCTCATTCGAGGAAAATTTAAGTAATACTAAGCAATAAAGGGTTTAGCAACGAATTGCCTTACCACATACCGAATTTAGAAATAGCAGTCAAAGAGTTATAGCTATTTCTTCTACTAAAAAGGGAGATCTCAGTAAAAACAGCAATTGGAAGGCAGACACAAACAGGTAAGAGAGAATGAATTGACGGCAATCTATCATACAATTTTAAGTTGGTGCCTTCTAGTATCTCAAAATTCAATATATAATCATTTATGATTATAGTATTCTACGCTGAAGAGAAAAGAAGTTTTGGTAAGGTAGAATTATTTAATATTTAATTCTTATGCTTTCCTAAAAACTTGATTTCGAAACGTGCGTCCGTAGATAACTTAAAATTGTATGATAGATTGCCGTCAATTCATTCTCTCTTACCTGTTTGTGTCTGCCTTCCAATTGCTGTTTTTACTGAGATCTCCCTTTTTAGTAGAAGAAATAGCTATAACTCTTTGACTGCTATTTCTAAATTCGGTATGTGGTAAGGCAATTCGTTGCTAAACCCTTTATTGCTTAGTATTACTTAAATTTTCCTCGAATGAGGCTTTTACATGCCGAAGACTACTTGGTGTAATTGATAATTATTCCAAATTAATTAATTTCACCCTTCATTATTACGGATAACCATATTTTATCTCAGTAGATGACCACAGCATCTTGTTTTGGCTACACGCGGGTGGGAAGGGGCTGGTGACACAATCTTTTCATTCACACATTGAATTTGGTGATACTAGTTGCGGATTCTAGCTCGCTCTGATACTGAGTTGAGTTGGTGCCTTCTAGATCTCAAAATTCAATATATAATCATTTATGATTATAGTATTCTACGCTGAAGAGAAAAGAAGTTTTGGTAAGGTAGAATTATTTAATATTTAATTCTTATGCTTTCCTAAAAACTTGATTTCGAAACGTGCGTCCGTAGATAACTTAAAATTGTATGATAGATTGCCGTCAATTCATTCTCTCTTACCTGTTTGTGTCTGCCTTCCAATTGCTGTTTTTACTGAGATCTCCCTTTTTAGTAGAAGAAATAGCTATAACTCTTTGACTGCTATTTCTAAATTCGGTATGTGGTAAGGCAATTCGTTGCTAAACCCTTTATTGCTTAGTATTACTTAAATTTTCCTCGAATGAGGCTTTTACATGCCGAAGACTACTTGGTGTAATTGATAATTATTCCAAATTAATTAATTTCACCCTTCATTATTACGGATAACCATATTTTATCTCAGTAGATGACCACAGCATCTTGTTTTGGCTACACGCGGGTGGGAAGGGGCTGGTGACACAATCTTTTCATTCACACATTGAATTTGGTGATACTAGTTGCGGATTCTAGCTCGCTCTGATACTGAGTTGAGTTGGTGCCTTCTAGTATCTCAAAATTCAATATATAATCATTATGATTATAGTATTCTACGCTGAAGAGAAAAGAAGTTTTGGTAAGGTAGAATTATTTAATATTTAATTCTTATGCTTTCCTAAAAACTTGATTTCGAACGTGCGTCCGTAGATAACTTAAAATTGTATGATAGATTGCCGTCAATTCATTCTCTCTTACCTGTTTGTGTCTGCCTTCCAATTGCTGTTTTTACTGAGATCTCCCTTTTTAGTAGAAGAAATAGCTATAACTCTTTGACTGCTATTTCTAAATTCGGTATGTGGTAAGGCAATTCGTTGCTAAACCCTTTATTGCTTAGTATTACTTAAATTTTCCTCGAATGAGGCTTTTACATGCCGAAGACTACTTGGTGTATTGATAATTATTCCAAATTAATTAATTTCACCCTTCATTATTACGGATAACCATATTTTATCTCAGTAGATGACCACAGCATCTTGTTTTGGCTACACGCGGGTGGGAAGGGGCTGGTGACACAATCTTTTCATTCACACATTGAATTTGGTGATACTAGTTGCGGATTCTAGCTCGCTCTGATACTGAGTTGAGTTGGTGCCTTCTAGTATCTCAAAATTCAATATATAATCAAAAT
>NC_043018.1:20676954-20731954 GCF_006345805.1 Octopus sinensis
AATTAAATACCAGTGAAATACTGGGGTCAATAAGTAGGTCCTTCAACATTTGATGGGGTCGTGACGGTCTGCCTTGGATATCATTTTAGATCTGGCAAGAGAGAGGGGTGGGGGAGACTGCAAGGAAGGAAGAAAGAAGACCCCCCTCCCCAGTTCAGGACTAGTTTTTTTTTTATTTATCGACCCCCTGAAAAGACGAAAACCAAAGTTTGACCTCGGCGAGTTGCGAGTCAGTTTGTTTGACAAAAAAAAAAAAAAAAAAAAAAAACTTGGTTGTAGTCCAATGACTGAAAGAAGTAAAAAAAAATATATAATACTATAATTTTGGGGAACAAATTATTTTGTTTTCGTAACTGTTTGAAAGATCCATTAGCACCCATGGCCCTTTTTCAGGACCAGAAGGATAATCCATCATATTTCTACAACACTTAGGCGCAGGAGTGGCTGTGTTGTAGACGGAAACTGAAAGAAGCCTGTCGTATATATATATATATATATATATATATATGTATGTGTGTGTCTATGTTTGTCCCCCTAGCATTGCATGACAACCGATGCTGGTGTGTTTATGTCTCCGTCACTTAGCGGTTCGGCAAAAGAGAGACCGATAGAATAAGTACTGGGCTTACTAAAAAGAATAAGTCCTGGGGTCGATTTGCTCGACTAAAGGCGGTGCTCCAGCATGGCCGCAGTCAAATGACTGAAACAAGTAAAAGAGAGAGAGTACTTGTATTTTTTCTGAGATACCTTTAGTTAGTCATCAAGACTAGAGCGTCTTTCAAAGATATTGTAACAAAATCTTTTTTTATATATTCATAATCAGACAAAACTGTATAAAAAAAAGATTTTTGGTAATAAATTAAATTTAAAAAAACCGAGGGTGTCACGGGTTGCTTTCGGCGGGATAATTTACGATGTAAAGTTACCTCCCCTGACACACTAGCCTGTAACACATCTAATGGAAGTTACTTCCCTTAGTATGGTAAGATAACAAACCAAAGCCGTCGGTAGGGGAGGTCACGAAGGGAAAGAAGGAAGGTGAAATACAATTAAGACCAACTACACCGTAACCATGGTGACTGAGATACACCAGGGCGTTGACATTATATCCCTTGGAGCTATGTTAACCCTGAAGCAGAGTTGATGCCGTAAACCAATGGTTAAAGAGCTTTTAACTGTGACTATCAAAATTTTTATTCGGGTATAGTGTATCTCGGAGTACAACATCAAATGTGTCCTTGAAAAAAAAAAAAGGGCGATGTTACGGTATTAGTACCGGTGTACTTCCAGAAATACCGGATACATTTCAAAAAAATGTTTTTTTTTATATATGGCGGGTTAGGGTTAGGGTTTGTGTTAGGGTCGGATTAGGGGTGGGAGAAAAGGGTTTCTGTTATCTTCAGAAATGTAAACAAAGTCACGTGTGTATCTATACCGAAGCATCACCACATACCCTAACCCTAGCAGAAACCCTAACCTTAACCCCCCATATATATAAAAAAAAACCCACTTTTTTTAAATGTATTTGGTACTTCCCGAAGTACATCGGTACTTGTACCGTAACATCGCCAAAAGAAGTAAAAAGTGTAATTTGAGGGTCGTTTGGCTGTTGTTTCTGAAACATTGAGTGACTGAATAAAGATGAATTGCAAATACGAGGGTGAGGCAAAAAGTGATGCCGTTTTCTTTATTTCATGTGAAGTTTTTGATAAAAATAAATGAAATTTTTTCCCAGTTATAAATGATTATATTATTTACGGTCTGGAATATTTTGTTTCTTATTTTTCAGGTTTTTAGACTGGAAAGGGAAATACAAAATTGCCGCCACCTTAGAGTTACGTCAAAAGCAAAGAGCAGTGATTGAATTTCTTGTTGCTGAGGGGGAGACAATTGTGGACATTCACTGACGATTACAAAACGTCTTTGAGGACAATACTTTAGATCAGTGGTTTTCAACCAGGGTTCCGCCAGTACATTGCAGGGGTTCCGCAAGAAGTTACAAAACTGCTAAAATCGGCAGTAATTTTTAAGTCTCCTGTGCTGATATGTGTGCATAAGACTATTAAATTATTGCACAGGGGTTCCTCGAGCCAGTGGAATGTTTCCTTGGGGTTCCGCTCCAGCAAAAAGTTTGAAAAGCACTGATCTAGATAATAGCAATGTATGCAGGTGGGTCCGTCGTCTGAAAGATGAAAAGGTGGGAACTGTGAGTGTAGCCAATTAAATCCCGTTCTGGCCGTCCGTCCGTCCGTCCCGTCCGCTTCTGTGAATCCTGCCAATAAAGCAAAAGCAGATGCTCTGATCAGAGAAGACAGGTGCCTAACTCTTGAGATGAGTTGGCAGAAAACCCTGAAGTGAGCCATGGAAGTGCTTACAGCATTGTCGAATCACTTGGCTTTTCAAAAGTGTGTGCCAGTTTGGTACTGAGAGAGCTGACTGCCGAACGCAAGACTGACAGGGTCAATGCCTGCACTGGACTTCTCGAACAAAGAGGGTTTGAGAGGCAAACATTATTCCAGTGACGAGGAAGTGAAAACTGTAGTGAAGAAGTGGCTCAAAGAACAGTCAACAGAATTTTACAGGGCAAGGATACATGCTCTCATTTGAAGGTGGAACATTGCTATAGAGAGAAACGGTGAGTATGTTGAGAAGTAGGGATGTGATCCACAGAATACCAGCTTCATTTTGATGTATGATACATGTTCCTGTGTTGGTAATTATACCAGTCCTAAACAAAATGGCAATCCTTTTTGAACTACTGACCATAATACATTTACTTGAAATTTTTGTTTTTTGTTTTGTTTTGTTTGTTGTTGTTTAACCCCAGGTCGCTTGTTTGTTGTTGATCCACTTGAGAACTCATCAACCCGTCTCTTCCGCAAACGCTGAGCTCTTTGCTTGATACGATAAGACGAGGTTCGAGGGAGAATTATCTCCCTTGCTCTTAGATTTGCTCGATTATTTTTCTCTCTACAAATTTTAACTTGTTTCAGTCATTGGACAGCGGCCAAGCTGGGGCACCACCTCAAAGGGTTCAATTAAACAAACTGACCCTATCACTTACTTTATAAGTTTGGTACTTTTTCTATTGGTCTCTTATGCCAAACCGCTACGTTGCAGGGACGTAAACACACCAGTACCGGCTGTTAAGAGGCGATGGAAGACAAACACAAAGACACACAGACACATGTATATGGCGAGCTTCTACACAGTTTCCGTCTACAAAATTCACTCACAAGTCATTGATTAGCCCAAGATTACATTAGAAGACACTTGCTCAAGTGTCTTCGAGTGTACTGCCCCACAGAAGAATTGAACCCAAAGCCACTTGATTACAAAGCAAGATTTTTAACCACAGTCATGACTGCACCTAGAAACATACATTTTTATTTTTCTCTTTTATGTTGGTGATTCGTCAGGGGGAAGAAGAACAGCTCATGACCTTTGCTGGTCATCCAAGGACAAGGTCTCATAACTATTTTAGGTGAGCACTTGCAGGATAGAGGAAATACATGAGCAAGGATTCCAGAGGGAACAATGCTGCGGGGAAGAAGGATTAAGCATAATGGATGGTTAGTGAAGCACAGGCAGCATTGGACGCAACAGGTGGGTGACATAGATTAGGAGGATCTGAATAGAGAAAATTGTATGACATTGGCTAATTCTGAGAAACAGAGGCGCAGGAGTGGCTGTGTGGTAAGTAGCTTGCTTACCAACCATATATGGTTCCGGGTTCAGTCCTACTGTGTGGCACATTGGGCATGTGTCTACTATAGCCTCGGGCTGACCAAAGCCTTGTGAGTGGATTTGGTAGATGGAAACTGAAAGAAGCCCGTCGTATATATGTGTGTATATATATATATATATATGCGTGTTTGTGTGTCTGTGTTTGTCCCCCTAGCATTGCTTGACAACCGATGCTGGTGTGTTTATGTCCCCGTTACTTAGCGGTTCGGCAAAAGAGACCGATAGAATAAGTACTGGGCTTACAAAAGAATAAGTCCCGGGGTCGAGTTGCTCGATTAAAGGCGGTGCTCCAGCATGACCGCAGTCAAATGACTGAAACAAGTAAAAGAGTAAAGAGGCCATGACAATAATGATAGAAATGAGAGAAGAGGCAGCATCCCTGTGAACTGAACAATGGCATTCGTCCGTTTGTGATGTAATTGGATGGTTAACTGTGGGAAGAATATCTAAGTGGAAAACTAATCTTTATATATAAAAGTGAAGTTGTGTGTCTGTCTCCTACGATTTAGATTCCTAACTACTCCCACATTTTGCGGTGCAGTTTAACCAAAACAGGGTATCTTATAGTCGTGATTCATATCGAGCCCTTCTGGGTATTAGCGCGCGTCTACGATGAGTCTACGATTTAAAAAAAAATTTACCATCATTTTTTTCCATTTGAATGCATTTTTTTCGCTATTATATAAGAGAAGTAACTCTCTAAAAATGTTTACGATGAATCAACGATTTAAAAAAAAAAATTTACCATAATTTTTTTTCCATTTTTAATGCATTTTTTGCTATTTTTTGGCTATAACTCTCTAAAAATGCTTATATAGTTATTTCCCTTACAAACCCGAGCAACGCCGGGCGATACTGCTAGTTATCAATAAACTATTGCAATCATCTTAATAAGGAAAATTGAAAGTAATACACAAACACTTACAATACACGCCACCTTCTTTTCTTTTCCAAAAGGTACTCGTCTTGTGTAGCTACCTGGAATTAGAAGATATATTTCAGATGAAAGGACACACAGACAGACAAACATACTTATATATATATAAACATCAGCAAAGAGAATAAAGTAAAAAACTTGTTTTATTGCATAATTCTACAATTGTTTCATCATGTTTCACCACAAGTCTATAGCCAGATTTTCAAATGTATCTGTGGAGCAATCCACTGTTGTTGGATGATAGTTTCTAATAGCTGCTACTTGTGGACAGGCTTTATAAAGTGAACTCTGGTTCACTCTTTACCATTTTGTTCACTCAAAGCCCTAATTCTCCACATATTTTGTGGGTGCCGCCAATACGTGAAGTTCTCAGTAATATCATTAAGGGCATGAAATTGAGTATTGCCATTCTGTTGATAACTGATGAAGAATTAGGGCCTTCTGTGTCTGTCCCATGTGAACGTTTTTTAGCTTTCGTTTATTTGATGCATTTTTCATTTATTGCGTAACTGAACGCCACAATCCTGACTTCTGTTAACAGTAAGTTTTTCATATAAATTTACTTACTTATATATATAACATGCTTCTTTCAGTTTCTATTTACCAAATTCTCTCACAAGGCAGGGGTCAGCCAAAAGGCTATAGTAGAAAACATGTATCCAAGGTACCATGCAGTGTGACTGAACTTGGAACAACATGGGTGAAGAAGTAAACTCCCTAACCACACAGGTACATTTGACAGATATTTTGTCCTCATCTTGTTTTTTGTTAACACAATGTTTCGGCTGATATACCCTCCAGCCTTCATCAGGTGTCTTGGGGAAATTTCGAATCTGAGTTCTCATTCCTAAGGTATTTTTTTATGTTATTATTATTATTATTATTATTATTGTTATTGTTCAGGTCACTGCTTGGAATCGAACTCGGAATCTTGGGGTTAGTACCCACAGGCATATGACGTGGTTAAGAGTGCGGGCTACTAAACCCAAGATTCCAAGTTCGATTCTAAGCAGTAACCTGAACAATAATAATAATAATAATAACATTGAAAAATACCTTAGGAATGAGAACCAAGGTTCGAAATTTCCCCATGACACCTGATGAAGGCTGGAGGGTATATCAGCTGAAACGTTGTGTTAACAACAAACAAGATGAGGACAAATATCCGTCAAATGTAAATAATGTAAGATGAATAAATATGAATAAATAAGCATCACATTTAACAGAGTAATTTGAATACTAAAGAATTAAAGAGAAACAACAGAGATTTACATCATCATCATCATCATTGTTTAGCATCCGCTTTCCATGCTAGCATGGGTTGGACGGTTCAACTGGGGTCCGTGAAGCCAGAAGGCTGCACCAGGCCCAGTCTGATCTGGCAATGTTTCTACAGCTGGATGCCCTTCCTAACGCCAACCACTCCGTGAGTGTAGTGGGTGCTTTTTACGTGCCACCCGCACAGGTGCCAGACAGAGCTGTCAAACGGCCACGGACGGACGGTGCTTTTTACGTGCCAGGCGAGGCTGGCAATGGCCACGAACGGATGGTGCTTTTTATGTGCCACCGGCACGAGGCCAGTCGGGGCGGCGCTGGCAACGGCCACGAACGGATGGTGGTGCCAGATGAGTCTGGCAAACGGTCACAAACGGATGGTGCTTTTTTACGTGCCACCAGCACGGGGGCCAGGCATTAAAATAATTTGCATCCAGGTTCTCTAATTTAGGGGTTGTAAAACTTTCTCTCCTTTTAACTTTTCCACTGAAGACGGATTCTGCTCAGTATGACAAGTTCAAAGCTATTTATGTTAAATTTTATTACACACTAGTAACAACATTTGTAGTTTAGTCCAGGAATAACAACTCACCTTGTATTAAAGCCATGATGGAACCAATGTAAATAAACATAATGCCCTTCTGTAAGCTGTAAAATGAAAGTGAAGTTCGTTAGTTTAAAAATCAGGTGATGGAAGAGTCACAGCAATATGTTATATTCAAATCAGCCGCTTTTGCGAAACATTGACTTATGGGGACATAAACACACCAACACCAATTGTCAAGAGGTGGTGGAGGATAACCCCCCCCCCACACACACACACGAGTAGCTTCTTTCAGTTTCTGTCAATCATATTCACTCACCAGTCTTTGGTTAGTCCAAGGCTCTAGTGGATGTCACTTGCCCAAGGTACCATGCAGAGGAACTGAACCTGGAACCATGTGGTTAAGAAGCAAACTTCTTACCACACAGCCATGCCCATGCCTACATTATATACATACATACATACATACACATAGATATACATACATAGATATACATACATACACATACATACATACACATACACACAGATATACATACATACATACACACACACACACACATAGATATACATACATATATACACACACATACATAGATATACATACATACACACACACATGCACACACATATGCATACATATACATAAACACATATATACACACATACATACAGAGAGAGAGTATCTTGACAGAAAGCTTCTTCAGCCCATGAAGCTGGTCTGTGCGGACAATACTAGACTGTCTTGGTGCCTCAACCCAAGTACCTAATTCAAGTGAATCTTAATTACATATATATATATATATAATAACAAAGGGTAAAATTAATTAATTAAGAAGTAATCAATAATTTCACCAAGTAGAATTCAGCATGAAAAAGGATCATTTCATGGTAAACTTACGTAATACTTTATAATTAGAGTTCAGCAAAGATTTGCTTTACCACATATCGAAGTTTAGAAATAGCAGCCAAAAACTTTGGTATGTGGTAAAGCAAATCTTTGCTGAACCCCAATTATAAAGTAGCACCTTCGAAACACAGAGTAGATGAAACCATGGCGACTGAAGAAGGGGAATTTTCCTTGTGTTATTTGTCCTGTACTCTATTTTTTCATTGTTTAAGAAAAATGTCCAGTTCCTTGGTTTTGTGTTTGTTTTCGTTTCTCATTGTGTTCAACGTTTTTTTGGTGTCCTGTACCCATATATGCATGTATATATACATGTAGAGGTAGGTACATACATATATGTATGTATATATGCATATGTTTTATTTATTAATTTATATATGTGTATATATATATATATATATATATATATCTATATATATATATATATATATAATATAAATATTAGGGAATAAATCCAAATTTACAGGGAAAAAAATCAGATTTAGGATTAAATCCAATTTATAGTAAAATATTATAAAATATTATTAGAGACAAAACCACTATTTTGCAAAACAAACAAGGAAAGACTTAATCAATACATAAAATTTTAATAAATAGTCAAAAAAACCGCCACTACAATCGTTTCTTGTCTTGATCGACAATCTTCAGGTGGACTTCCAATAAGTCAGTTTCAAATATGTACATACAGACACACATTTCCAAACCTGCTGCTAATTACTCTCAGTGATAATGAATATAGGCTCTACCTTTATGATAGCATTTTAATGACTGAAGTCATTATCTCAGGGCAATTAAAGTAATTAAACTACGATAAGTTGACAGTGGCAGCTTTAATGACAACAATTATTTTTGTAACAACGAACAGAGAAACCACATTGTGTGTGTGTGTATGCATGCGTGTGTGTGTGTGTGTGTGTGTGTGTGTGTGTATATGTGTGTTTATGTGTGTGTGTGTGTGTGTGTAAGCATGTGTATGTGTGTGCTTATCTAAAATTGCACCCATCAATGGCATTTTTGTTAATTTTGTGGGAAGAACCTCAAAGTAAGCCATGAGAATACATTATTTACATTCGACAGTTCTTAAATATAGAACTGTGAGCCATGAGAATGATCTTTAGTATATTTAAGTCCTTGTGTGGCTGTGTGGTCAAGAAGGTTTGCCTCCCACCCAGACGGTTTCTGGTTCAATCTTGCTGCATGGCACCTTTGGCAATTCTACTATAGCTCTGGACCAACAAAAGCCTTGGGAGGGGATTTGATAGACAGAAGCTGTAAGAAGTGGCGAGCTGGCAGAAACGTTAGCACGCCGGGCGAAATGCCTAGTGGTATTTCGTCTGCCGTTACGTTCTGAGTTCAAATTCCGCCGAGGTCGACTTTGCCTTTCATCCTTTCGGGGTCGATAAATTAAGTACCAGTTGCGCACTGGGGTCGATATAATCGACTTAATCCGTTTGTCTGTCCTTGTTTGTCCTCTCTGTGTTTAGCCCCTTGTGGGTAGTAAAGAAATAGGTATTTCGTCTGTCTTTACGTTCTGAGTTCAAATACCACCGAGGTCGACTTTGCCTTTCATCCTTTCGGGGTCGATTAAATAAGTACCAGTTGCGCACTGGGGTCGATATAATCGACTTAATCCGTTTGTCTGTCCTTGTTTGTCCTCTTTGTGTTTAGCCCCTTGTGGGTAGTAAAGAAATAAGAAGCCGATTGTGTGTGTGTTTGTCCGTGTCCCACCACTGCTGACAACCTGTGTTGATGTATTTATATCCCTGTAACTTAGTGGTTCAACACAAGAGACTGATAGAATAAGGACCCAGCTTAAAAAAACAAAAACAAACAAACAAAAGTACTATGTGCAATTCATTCAACTAAACATTTACGGTGGTGCCCCAGCATAGCTGCAGGCTAATGACTGAAACAGATAAAAGATAAATACTGTGAAATGATCCCCTTTGGATTATGTCTCTTTTGGGCCTCTGTAACTATCGACTAGAATGTCAAGCAGATCTATTGTTTCTAAGCTGCATTTGAGTCTCAAAAATAAACCCATTGACCTTCTTTTGCCTTTTGGCTTCTTTTCCTCTTTCTCAGAGAGAGAGAGAGAGAGAGAGAGAGTGTGTGTGAATTCATTCATTCAATGTTTGTTTTATGATGCTAGCATGGATTAAACAATATATTATTGACACACTGTTTTACAGCCAGATTCTTCTCCTGTCACTAACCCTTACCTGCTTTCACCTGTTGCTGGCGACTGAATTGGCATTTAAACCATTTAGTAAAAGCATGGTTTATGCTCCCAGGCGACAATGGACAATTTGATTTTGATTCCAAGCTGCCCACCGGCACCAAAATCATTGAAATCTCTCTCTCGACATACAATTTACTTGGAATATCAAACTTTGAAACTATGTTCAATTAAGTCTTCAAATTAATATCTCTTTAACAAGTCTGTATTTGACTTACCTGGAATAACCAAAACGGGAATGTGTGAGGAAGGTCAGTGTAAATTCCAATCCAGAGAAGATGAATAAATACAGGAAATAAACACAACCAATTATTCGAATGGAAGACATATCTGTAACATGAAGAGGAAGTCGGTGGGGTTACATCATTTATGATTTTGAAAAGAAGGTGAAAATGTTTTACAAACAAACAAAAAAATTCCTTTCTTCCTAATAATGGCAATGATGATGATGGGGAACTTGCAGCTGCTTTAGTACTCCAATGTTTTCAGCAAATCACTCATTCTCCATCGCTCACCCCACCCTTATACACTTGCAACACCCTCTGACCCACACTGCTGGTCCCTCTGTCCCCACTCACTTCTATTCACCTTGTGCTTTGAGGGCCCACCCAAGCACTTCATCACTACTATTTCTATCTATTTCCAGCTCCAATCAATCACTCCCACCCACTTTACTAAAATACGAGCAGTCATATAACTCCCCTACACCAAGAATCCTGCTCTGTCCTGGCCCCTTCTCTCATGCTTTAACCCCTGCATCCTTTAACATGAAGCTGCCTTCCTCAGGGTTCATTGTCTTGCCAGCTGCAGGGCAACCCCACTAGTGTTGGTGCCACAAAAACAAGCACTCAACACACACTGTGAAATAGTTGACATTAGAAAGGGCATCCAGTCATAGGATCCATGCCAAAGCAGACACTGGAGCAAGCACGATACAGTTCTTGGACCCCTAGGATCAGGTCAAACTGTCCAACCCATACCAGCATGGAATATTGATGTTAAATGACGAAAGAAGGAATAAGATGTGGCTCCAGTTGGGAGTGGTTTTAATTCATTTATGTTGCAAATGCCTCAAAGAAAATCAAGATGTGTTGAAACCAATATTGTTATATTTTGGAAGTCACACTAATAAACATTATAAACCAATTGTTATTTGTCTATATTTCTTTTCCTACACGAAACCTGTGACCTTCTCAATGAGTATCTATTTTCAATGGCGTCTGAAAAAAATATACAGCCATTAAGAAGGCCATAGGTTTAGTGATATGAAAATATTTTGGAAGCAAGAAATATTGACAAACAACAACTGACAAGTGTGTTTATAGGTTTTGTCTCATCCTTCCAAAATATAAAGACAGAAGTAGTATCCTCTTAATCCTTTAGCAATTAATCTGGCCATATCTGGCCCCGAATAATCTACATGTTGTATGTTCAAACTGACCAGATCCAACCTCCGACATCTACCCTATATGCCATTCTAAAAATATAATAATTCCTACATTAGAATTACATTAAAGTAGAGGTAAGTTGTAAAAGAGGGGGACCCAGGAAGACGTGGGACGAAGTACTGAAGTCCGATCTAAAAATATTGAGCCTTACAAAGGAAATGAGAGAAGACCAAGGTATGTGGTGCATTACTGTACACAGGAAGACTCACCCAACAATATTGAAGTGAGATCCTAAAACCAAAGTGCCGTGCAAAAAACATTGGTGTAGGTGCTGGTGCCACATAAAAAGCACCCAGTCTATGTTATAAAGTGATGGGCTTTAGGAAGGGCATCCAGCTGTAGGAACCAATCTAAAACAGATTATGGAACCTGGTGGGGCCCCTGGCCTTGCCAGTTCCTGTCAGACCATCCAACCCATCCCAACAGGGGAAATGGATGTTAAATGTTGATGATGATGATGATGGTGACAAGTGAAAACATTTTTTCCTTTTTTCATTGTATGCAAGACAGGGTCGTGTGTTTAAGAAACAGCTTCAAAATCACGTGCTTTCAGGTTCAATTTCCACTTCATAACACTTTTGGCAAATGCTTTCTACTCCAGCCTTGAGTTGACCAATGCTTTGTAAGGAAAATTTGGGAAACTGTACAGAAGCCCACCATATGTGTGTAGGATGGGTGAGTGTGCAAGTGTGTATGCAATATTTCATGCAATAAGTTGGTAGAATTACTAAGTGGTTGAAAAAAAAAAGACATGTATGCGTGAATACGCACACACTTACATGCTCTCATATACGCACGCACACCTTCGTTTTGGGATCACCAGTACTTTATTATCTCCCCTTCTTCCTAGCTCTCCTGTCTGACCACCTCTGTCCAGACAACCGCCAGGATCAACCACTAGCCACTAAAGCTTTTTTAATTCTCTCTCTGTTTATTTTTTAGTGTTCCTTCTTGTTGAAGAGCGTAGGCTCGAAACATAAAAGACTTTCTCACCTTCCCAAGCATTAAACTAATATACCCATTTGTTATTTATACACCTGACTTCGTCTTTTGTTTTTTCGTAAATCCCAACTATATATATTATATATATATATATATATATATATATATATATATATATATATATATATATATACATACATATATAGGAGGTTACGAGAGGTAATAGTGTCATTGAGACCCAAAGGTGTCAGGTAATGCTGAATAGATGCTATAGAAGATCCGCAGTTAAGTTCTAGATTCAGTGATTATGCGAATAAGGGGTTCAATGTTGGTCATATGTCAGCGTGAGTATATAAAAATTTTATTTTGTGATGAGATAAAAAACCAAGGCTGTGTAGATTTTAGAATATTTATGGATAGATAAATGTTCTAAAATCTACGCAGCCTTGGTTTTTTATCTCATTACGAAATAAAATTCACATAGGCGCAGGAGTGGCTGTGTGGTAAGTAGCTTGCTAACCAACCACATGGTTCCGGGTTCAGTCCCACTGCGTGGCATCTTGGGCAAGTGTCTTCTGCTATAGCCCCGGGCCGACCAATGCCTTGTGAGTGGATTTGGTAGACGGAAACTGAAAGAAGCCTGTTGTATATATGTATATATATATATGTATGTGTGTGCATATGTTTGTGTGTCTGTGTTTGTCCCCCTAGCATTGCTTGACAACCGATGCTGGTGAGTTTATGTCCCCGTCACTTAGCGGTTCGGCAAAAGAGACCGATAGAATAAGTACTGGGCTTACAAAGAATAAATCCTGAGATCAATTTGCTCGACTAAAGGCGGTGCTCCAGCATGGCCGCAGTCAAATGACTGAAACAAGTAAAAGATATATATATATATATATATATATATATATATATATATAGAGAGAGAGAGAGAGAGAGAGAGATAAATAGAAGGATATCATCATCATCATTATCACATGGAAGGTGGACATTAAATGGTGATGATGATATATGTTTGTTGTTGTTAGATTAAGTTGGCCTTACCAGTTTCTCTGAGAGGTCGTACAACAGTAAACCGGAACAAAGACATCGGGTTCAGTAGATGTGAGGTTTGTCTCCAACTTGATGACAAGGACTTAGCCTAAAAAAAACAAAACAACAATAACAATAAATTTAATGACAATTAACATTATTAAATTTTATGAAATATGACAAAATTTTATGTGTGCGTGTGTGTGTGTGTCAGCCATTTTTCTTTCTTCTCCTAACTTGTGTTTCATTCTTTCTTCCTGTTGCAGCTGGACAAAGAAGATGTATTCTTGTCTGTCTCCTGTCCAAGCTTGTGTCTTCGCATTCACCACCACAACCTCGTTTAGGCTTAGCAGCCCTTCCTGTATGTTTTCACAGTCCTGTTTTTGTCACCAATTTTGACCCTCCGCAAAATCCCAATTTTATTTGATTTGCCTTTGCAGGAACAACTTTTATCGAAGGCGTATCTCTTTTCTTGAATTGCTCAAAATACGGATTAGAAAAACAGCCGACACTGATGAAGGGTTGTTCTTTGCGTGTTTGTCTCGTTTCGTTTGTTCTTTCGTTGTTTGCAAAAAAGGTTCATTTCCATGTCCTCATATTTTGTATTTTTTGTGTTTACATTTTGTGACATCCTGTGCCCTCATTGCATATGTATGTATGTAAGTATGTATGTATACGTATTTATATATGCACACACACACACACACACATATATATATATATATATATATAATATAAATTTTATGAAATATGAAAAATTATGTGCGTGTGTGTGTGGTCACATTTCTTTCTTCTCCTAACTTGTGTTTCATTCTTTCTTCCTGTGCAGCTGGACAAAGAAGATGTATTTTGTCTGTCTCCTGTCCAAGCTTGTGTCTTCGCATTCACCACCACAACCTCGTTTAGGCTTAGCAGCCCTTCCTGTATGTTTTCACAGTCCTGTTTTTGTCACCAATTTTGACCCTCCGCAAAATCCCAAATTTTATTTGATTTGCTTTGCAGGAACAACTGTTTTATCGAAGGCGTATCTCTTTTCTTGAATTGCTCAAAATACGGATTAGAAAAACAGCCGACAACTGATGAAGGGTTGTTCTTTGCGTTGTTTGTCTCGTTTTCCGTTTGTTTCTTTCGTTGTTTGCAAAAAAAGGTTCATATTCCATGTCCTCATATTTTGTATTTTTTGTTGTTTACATTTTGTGACATCCTGTGCCCTCATATGCATATGTATGTATGTAAGTATGTATGTATACGTATTTATATATGCACACACACACACACATATATATATATATATATATATAAACCCTCAACAAAATGACCCCATACATAGAAAATAAAATACAGTACACAGGTCATCGTTGACTCGACTTTACAACAATTGGCACACCAGCTCCCAGCAGCAATAATAAATAGTCCAGTTGAAATGTAACGAGTTTAATTTCTTGGAAATTAACCCGTTTACGGATGATGTCAGCTAATAAATGCCTCCTCTAGGTTTGGTTAACGATTACCACTGTGTTGGATGACTATCCTGTTGCGGAGACATCGAGGCAACCTTGTATTTGTTCACAAGACGACTGCTTTGAGACTCCAAAGTTTTTGACTAATACCAGTATTACAGTATAATATAGAATGCTGTGTGTGACTTTCACCTGAGAATGTACCTTAAGAATGTAAAGATATAGAACAAAGCTATGTAGGTATATAAGCCAATTTAGGACCAGTCAGTCAGAACCAATTGTGGTCGTAAGTCAACGACAACCTGTATATCGTAATCATTATTTTAATATCCGCTTTGCCATACTTGCATATATGTCTAACTCATGCCAGCATAGTAAAACAGAAATAAAAATAAATAAATGTGAGTAAAACTGTAAGATGTAGAATGATTGATAGACAAATAGAAGACAATTGCTAATGCAATCAAGATTAAAATATACACTCACCCTTTTACCAGGAGGTAGAGATTCGTTGAGATAAAATATGATGAACATTATGTCCGTCAGAATTAAGGCAAAAGCAAATAAACCAGGAAGTACAAACAGGCCCTGCTGTTTACCAGCAGACTTGGAGAACATGGCACCAATAAAAGGACCAATGATGAATCCAAGAGAAAAGGCAATTCCAATCAAAGCCTAAAATATAAAAAAAAAAAAAAAAGATATTATTGAAACAAAAATATAAAAGGACTTTTGGTGACTATTTCAGGTTTTTTATCAAAATTCTAAATTTGAAAAGAACCTTCCTTAAATTTATCCAGTGGCTGAAAAATAAGAAGAATATTATTGTTTTGGTTCCTTTATGTAATGTATTTAATTTGGGTGAAGAACAAGAATCAGTATTGGAATATTTGGTAAAATACAAAGTGGGAATTTCAAAATATTAGAAATTCTAACTTTTTTAGATTATCAGAGAATTTTTCATTGTATTTATAACACACATATAGGTGCAGGCGGGGCTGTGTGGTTAAGAAACTTGCTTCACAATCATATGGTTTGGGGTTCAGTCCCACTGTGTGGCACCTTGAGCAAGTATCTTCTACAACAGCTCCGAACCAACAAATTCTTGGGAGAGGCTTTGGTAGACAGAAACTGAAAGGAGTCTATCACACACACACACACACACACACGAAAGAGAGAGAGAGAGAGACAGACAGACAGTATGGCGTGTGTGTGTGTGTGTACCCCAACTCACTACTTGACAATTAGTATTGTTTATGTCCTTGTAACTTCGCGGTTCAGCAAAAGAGAATGATAGAATAACTACCAGGTATAATAAAAAAAAAAAGAGTACTGTGGTTGACTTTGTTTGGTTAAACCCATTGAGGTGGTGCCCCAGTATGGCCACAGTCCAGAGATAGAAGATAATTCAAAACATGGAGGCTCCAAGACTGTGTAGAATGAGTACCAGGCGGTGAGCTGGCAGACATGTTAGCAGGCTGGGCAAAATGCTTAGCGGTATTTCGTTTGCCGTTACGTTCCGAGTTCAAATTCCACCGAGGTCGACTTTGCCTTTCATCCTTTCGGGGTCGATAAATTAAGTACCAGTTACGCACTGGGGTCGACGTAATCGACTTCATCCCTTTGTCTGTCCTTGTTTGTCCCCTCTATGTTTAGCCCCCTGTGGGCAATAAAGAAATAAGAATGAGTACCATTCACTGAGCAATATACAATATGCAGTCTCTCCTCAGGTGCTGGTCCTCATATTCCTTGGTGATCACTAGTGTTCAGAGAAAGAGCCGAACCTCTGATTTAGTAGGAAGACCATCCTAGCTAAAATAAGAATACCTGCTCCTACTGACCTAGGCAGATCTGGAGAGGCATACATCGAAAAAAATAGCTGAATGAACAAAAGAGGACAATGCTAGACAGACAGATTATGAAACTACAGTTCAGGCAATATCTAGGTTGATAGCAGTCTGCTTCAGTTGTTGTAACCTCCATAATGGTTAAAAGTGGATAACCACTGCTTTGGTTAATAGTGCGTAGCCTCTGCTATAATCTGGCAAGGGTACTAAAAGCCAAGGTGTCACAAATAACTTAAACCAATTCGAACCACAAAAACTTAGTAATCAAAAAAGAAAGGTGAGATCACACCTGAAAACCTCTATAATGGTTAAAAGTGGATAGCCACTGCTTTGGTTAAAAGTGGGTAGCCTCTGCTATAATCTGGCAAGGGTACTAAAAGCCAAGGTGTCACGAATAACTTAAACCAATTCAAACCACAAAAATTTAGTAATAAAAAAAAACAGGTGGGATCACACCTGAAAACCTCTATAATGGTTAAAAGTGGATAACCACTGCTTTGGTTAATAGTGCATAGCCTCTGCAATAATCTGGCAAGGGAACTAACGTTGTGAGTTCAAATTCCGCCGAGGTCGACTTTGCCTTTCATCCTTTCGGAGTCGATAAATTAAGTACCAGTTAAGCACTGGGGTCGATATAATCGACTTAATACCTATGTCTGTCCATGTTTGTCCCCTCTATGTTCAGCCCCTTGTGGGTAATAAAGAAATAGGTACTAAAAGCCAAGGTGTCACAAATAACTTAAACCAATTCTAACCACAAAAACTTAGTAATCAAAAAAAACAGGTGAGATCACACCTGAAAACAAAGAACAAAGCAAGCGTAGGTGGATGGGAAAGGAGGTAAGAGGCTCTCAGGGAGTGTTATGACCTCTCATGTTCTAAATCTGCTCAACACCAGATTTACTCACTGACAGATATGAATATAAAACTACAGATTTCTTGTTGACAAGATTGTAATAAATTTCACAATTGTATTTTTATTTTCCAACTGGTGTAAAGAGGGTGTAAAGAGGGTGTAAAGGGGGTGTTGACTGGGCAATGTTCTTTTATCTTTTACTTGTTTCAGTCATTAGATTGCGGCCATGCTGGGGCACTGCCTTGGAGAATTTTAGTCAAGTGAATTGACCCCAGGACTTATTTTCTATTTTTGCTTTTCTTTGTTTTTTTTTCAAGCCTAGTACTTATTCTATCAATCTTTTTTGTCAAACTGCTAAGTTATGGTGAAATAAACAGACCAAGATTGGTTGTCAAGCAGTGAGAGGGTGGGGGTAGAGACAGATAGACACACAAACACACACACATATATATATTATATATACATATATATATACACAACAGGCTTCTTTCAGTTTCCATCTACCAAATCCATTCATAAGGCTTTTTGTCGGCCTGAGGCTATAGTAGAAAACACTTGCCCAAGGTACCATGCAGTGGGACTGAACCCAGAACCATGTGGTTGGGAAGAAAGCTTCTTACCAGACACCCATTCCATATATATATATATATATATATATATATATTGGTCAGTATTTTATATGTCCGAACAAGAAACACACCCTAAAGCATTAGAGCGGTGATATACTTCTAAAAGTTATGGCCAGTCATAGAGTGACCATTAGTTTTGCAGCTATAAAGTGCTTAGCAGTACTGGTGCAAAACCAATGATTATTGAATGACCAGCCATAATTTAAAAAAATATATCTATATACGATGGCCTTCTTTCAGTTTCTGTCTACCAGATCCATTCACAAGGCTTTGATCGGCTTGAGGTTTTAAAAGAAGACACTTGCCCGAGGTGCCATGCAGTAGGACTGAACCTGGAACCATGTGGTTGGGAAGCAAGCTACTTACCACACAGCCACACCTTATAGAAAAAGAATGGGGACTGGGAGAAGTGAAGCGCTTATTAAAGGGCTGGGAGAACAAGCACACATTGTAGGGCTGAGAATGCAGATTATACTACTGGAAAAGAGGGCTCTGATTACAACATTAAGGGGAGGGGGCACACATTAAAGGGTTGGAAGAAGTGGGAGCACATTGTAGGACTGGCCCAAGGCATTGAATGCTCTGACACCAGCCTGGGCATAATATCAAAATGAAAACATCATCATGATGATGATGATCATCATCATCATCGTTTAACGTCCGTTTTCCATGCTAGCATGGGTTGGATGGTTCAACTCGGGTCTGGGAAGCCAGAAGGCTGCGCCAGGCCCAGTCTGATCTGGCAGTGTTTCTACAGCTGGATGCCCTTCCTAACGCCAACCTCTCCGTGAGTGTAGTGGGTGCTTTTTACGTGCCACCTGTACAAGTGCCAGACGAGTTTGGCAAACGGCCACGATCGGATGGTGCTTTTTACGTGCCACTGGCACGGGGGCCAGACGAGGCTGGATGTGAGATTCTTTTGAGGTTAGAATTTTTTTCCCTGCAACATTCTTTTATATCCAAAGCAATTTACATGAAACACTTATGAGAAAGGAAAATCATGAAGAACAAGCTGTTGTTTAGCCCCAGGTCAGCACTGATCTAACAGACATATAATCAAAAAGTATTCCAAATGTGACCACCACCTCTTTTATTTATTTATCACTGATTTTATTTTTCCAGTTTTCCAGAGACAAATGTATCAGGGATCACACCGTCCAATGTAACCTATCTTTTCCAAGATGGTAGTTTGCAATTTGCCGTTACGTTGTGAGTTCAAATTCCGCCGAGGTCGACTTTGCCTTTCATCCTTTCGGAGTCGATAAATTAAGTACCAGTTAAGCACTGGGGTCGATATAATCGACTTAATACCTATGTCTGTCCATGTTTGTCCCCTCTGTGTTTAGCCCTTGTGGGTAATAAAGAAATAGGTAGTTTGCAATTTGAGAGAGATTTGGCTGTCATTTCTAAAAAGTTGGCAGAGCACATGGTGACAGACTTGTTCTTAACTTGTATGACAGGTTGGACATGTAGGTCACAGGCCGGTTATTTGCGTACACTGGAAAGTGGATCAAGTGAAACTTCAAGTTAATTAATCGTGTCAACAATTACCTCTTCAGACTTCGATGTTTGCAAAAGATAAACATAAAACATAAGATAAATCCAACGAGGAATAAGGTCATTGTTGCACTACTTTCTCTAATGCAAACCATGTTAGTTTAACAAGAAATTCAACTCCTGATTTGACACACACACATGTATATAGAGGCATACATGGATGTGTGGTTAAGAGGTTTGCTTCCCAGCCATATGGTCTTGAGTTCAGTCCCTCTGTGCAGCACTCTGGACAAGTGTCTTTTGCTGTTATTATAGCTCTGAGCCGACCAATGTCTTGTGAGTAAATTTGTGCATGTGTGTATTTGTGCATATGTGTATTTGTGCATGTGTGTATGGATGTATGTGTGTGTATGGATGTGTGTATGGATGTATGTGTATGTATGGATGGATGTGTGTCAAGCTAGTCTTGAGCGCTACTGGTAATATGTAACCCAGTACAACCTGTTGTATGCATTGTGAATCAGGGGCTGCATATATACAAAGACAGGAGTTATATATATATAATATATATATATATATATATATATATATACACACACACACACACAGTAACAGCAGATGTGTATACACAGAAACCAAGACAGTTTAGTTTAATAGAAATTTGATAATGAAAGTTTCAAAAAAATATAAAGAAATTATAAAGAATTATAAGCTCCAATTAAAGATAAGAAAAAGCATTTATCTTACAAACTGAAAGTCATTAACTAAATTCAACAGGATACAATTTCTTTCCTATCAGTTCCTAACCTGCCAGGGTTGTCAGCTACTGTTAGGTCTAAAATGAATTTATCACATTTTTAGGGAGTGTTTCTTTTAAGCAAGAGATAACACTGAGTAACAAAATTTTTATTTTTTTATCTTTTGTCTTTGGTCAGTAAATGGTATTTCCTATTTGCTTCTATCGAGAAATCAAAAGAAATGACTACTATTACCTTCAAACTTTGCTTTTGTGACCTGGACATCAATGTTTTGAAACTGGCCTATTTTTCCATTACATTTCAAACAGATTCAGCGCTGAGTTGCTGAAGCAGAAATATCTTTATTGCAAATATTCTGCTCAATACCACAGATTTGCTTGTCAGTTGCTTGACCTGAACCACTTGAGCATGTCCCTTAGTGGCTGACAATATGTGCATCTGTGATTATGAGCAGAAGTAGTGGGGGAGCATCATAGCCATGTGTTGAGAGGGATTCTTTGGGGTTTGAACAAATGTATTAACAGCAAAGTTTAAAGGAAATATTAGCTATTTTTCATACTTTCTGTATAGGAAACAACAGCTGCCACCCAGGGACAAAAAATAACAGTTACTACCTGGGTACAAAAAATAACAGTTACTACCCGGGTACAAAAAATAACAGTTACTACCGGGTACAAAAAATAACAGTTACTACCCGGGTACAAAAAATTACAGTTACTACCCGGGTACAAAAAATAACAGTTACTACCCGGGTACAAAAATCGTGTTATACAGTATGATCTCACTCTGCATGAAACACCACGCATTCCAGTTCGACAAGTAATCCTTACCATTCCTCGGCCTCTTTTCTCAGCAGAAGAGACATCGGTGACTATAGCAGTTGAAAGGCTGATGTTACCTTTACTGATGCCGCCAATAATTCTTGCAATGATGAACAGGAGGAAAGTGTTAGAGACCGACCATATCAGGTGAGATATAGCGACACCTGTCTGCAAAACGAGAAACAAAAGAGAGAGAGAAATGGTTTAAATCAAATTTCAATAATTTCATTATCAGACATTTAATGAACTTGATTAATTAAATCTTAAATGGTTATAGTTTATAAAGGGGGCATATGCAACTGTTTTATGTGACATACAAATCCTGGTTGAAAATCCAACAACTTTGGTTTGAGGTACAGTTTTAGATTTAACGTAGCAAAGACTATAAAATAATCAGATATCAGTAATGGAATCTCTATAAATTATAGTTCTGTCGTTAAGATTTATAGCTACAAGTTTATGCTTTGCCTTAGCTAATGCAACTTATCATCTTAGTCTATAGCAGTAACAATCCAACACTAGAATCATATGACTGTTACTTCTTAGAGTATACTATATACATATGTATAATTAATATTGATAAAGTATACAGACTATATAAATAATAATATTCAGCATGTTTGAACAAAACCTCAGGCTTTGCAATGATGTGGGTATTATTTCAGAATGACCTTCTCCAAGAGAGACGTCTAAACAAAGACTAGGGGTAGGAGCCTCTCACATCCACCTGTTGGATGGCCATTGCCTTTATTGGGTTCATCTGTCCTTTGACAGGTTTTGCTTTTCATCTTACAGAGTGTCTAATGTAAACCACATAACCTTACCAAGCAGGTTTGGTAGGATTGCCAGTTTAGTCACCAATAGCCTGATCACATGATATATTGCACTGGGATACATATTACCAGTAGCACTAAGAGTGACCTCTCTCTCTCACACACACACATCATCATCGTTTAACGTCTGCTTTCCATGCTGGCATGGGTTGGACGATTTGACTGAGGACTGGTGAACCAGATGGTTGCACCAGGCTCCAATCTTGATTTGGCAGAGTTTCTTCATCTGGATGCCCTTCCTAACGCCAACCACTCCGAGAGTGTAGTGGGTGCTTTTATGTACCACCGGCATGAGGGCAAGTCAGGTGGTACTGGCAACTGCCATGCTCAAATGGTGTTTTTTACATGCCATCTGCACAGACACACAAACACAAATATACATACACACAAACACACACATATACACACACACAAACACACACACATATTTGTTTTTGTTTTTTTTTATAAGCGTTGAAATATATATTGTATGATACAAAATAAGAATTTATATTTTTTCAATTGCAGAATTGCCATTAGAACAACAGAAATACTGGGTAAAAAAAACCCTTACAAAGTGGGAAAATTGGCTGTTTGTTGACAAATTTTTCCACCTGTAAGGGTAATTCACCCAGTGTTCCTGCTGTCCTAACAGCACCTCTGCATTTGAAAAAAATATCAGCTTATTTGTATCACACACATCTTCACTGGTGCGAATCACTGGGTGCAATGCCTTTAAGGTTTTTAGTTAATTAAGTTGTTCAGAATATATTTCTGTTTATGAAAGGTGTGAAGTTACCTGTTCACACAAAGGGACATAACTCAATGCACAGTTTTACATCAGTGCACACACACACGCACACACACACACAAAGTTGTGTGGTTAAGAAGGTCATTTCGCAAACCACACTTTTCAGGTTCAATCCCACTGCATGGCACTTGCAGAAAGTGCCTTTTACTATATAGTCAGGGTTTCACTAATGCCTCGTGAGTAAAACTTGAAGACTGAAATCTGCACAGAAACAAATCATGTTTCTGTACAGAACCGTTAGCACGCCGGGCGAAAGCCCTTTGCGGTATTTTGTCTGCCGTTACGTTCTGAGTTCAAATGCCGCCGAGGTCGACTTTGCCTTTCATCCTTTCGGGGTCGATATATAAAGTACCAGTTACGCACTTGGGTCGATGTAATCGACTTAATCCGTTTGCCTTTCCTTGTTTGTCCCCTCTGTGTTTAGCCCTTAGTGGGTAGTAAAGAAATAGGTATTTCGTCTGCCGTTACATTCTGAGTTCAAATTCCGCCGAGGTCGACTTTGCCTTTCATCCTTTTGGGGTCGATAAATTAAGTACCAGTTACGCACTGGGGTAATCGATTTAATCCCTTTGACTGTCCTTGTTTATCCCCTCTATGTTTAGCCCCTTGTGGGCAATAAAGAAATAAGAAACAAATCATGTGTGTGTGTGTGTGTGGTGTGTGTGTGTGTGTGTGTACAAGCATGTATGAGTGTGCGCCTGCATGGATGTGTGTGAGTAAATGTTTGTATGTTTTCACTCTGGCACAAGGCAGTGGTGATATTTGTTTGCATAGTCTAAACACAGTCTGCAGTTCAGCAGTTCAATGTGAGAAGACCAACGAAGTAGAAAATAAGAGTTGGTGACAGGAAGAGCACCCAGCTATAGAATGCTGCCTCAAAATGTTGCATGACAGTATGGAAAAACCTGATGTAAAAGTGACGCAATTTTTGTGTGTGTGTATAATATATATATATATATATATATAATGTATACACACACACACACACATATATATATATATATATATATCAGGTATATACTGTCAGTAATTACTCAGGGTAGGCAGTTGGTGACCTTTATGTAGTAAAACACACAAAAAGTAAGCGAAACACAGGCACGCAACTGAGATGGAGGCAGACTTACTTCTGCCTTTATAGTATGTAAAGAAAATGATGTTGTAAGACAGACTTATTTCAGTTTCCATCAAGCAAATTCTTCCATAAAGCACTGATAAGGCCATGACTACAGTAAAATATGCCAGACAGAGGGGACTGTACCTGAGGTCACGTGACAGAAATTAACATCACAGCTACACAGCCATGCCTGCACACACACTTTCACACACACACACACACACACAAAAGGTTTCCACACAGTTTTGATTCACCAAATTCCACTCTCAAAACATGGATCAAATCAAGGCCGCAAAAGAAGACACTAACACAAAGTGTTGTACATGTATCAGAATTTACAAACCCATCTGACCACCTACAGTATAAAATAGAAATAGATATAACTAACAAAGCCCGTCCTGTAAAGAGACCGTGGTCAGATGAGATGTTGTTTGGTTTAAAGATTCAGAAATGAATCGGGATTGTTGGCAAAATTAGACAAAACCTCAATGTTGTTCTAGGATAATAATTGTGAATCGGACAAGGGAAATTGAGACCCCTGTTGACGGTGGTAGCAGTGGTTTGTGTGCAGGTGTGTATAATATGCTTGCATGAACACACAAAAAAAAAAGTGTAAATGTGAAATGCAGATGTGTGTGCTGACATGCATATGCAAACATGCATGTATGTGTGCATCTTGGTGCATCTTGGTGCTTCAATGTGAAGAAACATCAATTTAGATGCATGCATTTATTTGGACATGCAAGTATCGTGAACCATTCAGAGATCCCACTACCATAATTCATGATAAATATTCAACCAATTTAAGGAATTCTAAGAATCTACCTTAATGTGGAATCTTACCATATGTCTTAATATATCAGCCTGTTACCATTGAATCTTACCTGTAATTTTTTGTAATTCTTGGTTGCATAAACACTTCAACACTAACTTCTTAGCATTTAACCCTTTAGTGTTTAAACCGGCCAAATATATTCTACATGTTTTATATTCAAACTGGCGATATCTAGCCTCTCACTCCTAACCTACAATGCCATTCTGAAAATAAGCAATCACATCATTGAAACCTCAAAGCTATAAGATAATGCATGATTAATTCAAAACAATTTGAGTGAAAAGGTATTACATTTAACAGAGTATTCTGAACACTAAAGGGTTAAACTAACCAGATCTGGCCCAAATATTCTGTTTTATGTTCAAACTGGCCAGATCTGGCCTTTCAAACCTACCCTACAATGTCGTTCTAAAAATACGCAATCACATCATTGAAGCCTTGAAGCTATAAGATAATGAAAGATTAATTCATAATGTGAATATATAAACATTACATACGACGGAGTAATTATGAAGACTAAAGGGTTAATGTACCAAAATATTGAAATGTCTGTGAGATGAAGAAATGGCAGGGGCTACATGTGGAATTAAAAGAAAAAATTCATTTACCATAGAAATAAGAAGTAAGGGTTTCCGTCCATAGACATCGGATGCAACTCCAATTATTGGGGAAGATATGAACTGTAACAATGAAAATATGGATCCAATCATACCTAACAACAGAGAGAAAGTTTAAAGCTGAGAAACATGGATCCGTCGGATTAAGAGACATTTTAATATTAATTCATTTTCATCAGAATTGGAATCGTTACCAAAGACTGCATCTTTGGATATTATGTTGGTGTCTGAATTCCTGACAAACGAAGCCTATTAATTTTCAGGTTTTTCTGGGGCAGTGGGGAGTTACAATTTTCATCATTTATCATCTTGCAAGGATCAGGAAAAATTTTCTACAACTGGATGCCCTTCCTGTCCCTAACTCTCAGCTGCTTCCAAGCGAAATTTAATATTTCCCCATAAACAGACATATTTTAACAGAAACTTAGAAATGAAACAGACATTAATATACAAACACCCACACACATAATGCCCCAATATTAGACTATTTTCTTTAGTCATTGCACAGTAATCACTTATAAGCCTTAAGCTAATAAAATATTATCAATATATATATATATGCAATGGGCTTCTTTCAGTTTCCATCTACCAAATCCACTCACAGAGTTGAAACGCTGTTTGATTTTCCTTTTCAGCATTCAATGTTCACCATCCCACTTCCATTGCACACACACACACAAACATTCACATATCTCCCTTTTACATACACACATATACTCACACAGAGTTGAAATACTCCCACTACCATTTAGCCCCTTCCTTCCTTATTCATCTATCACCCCCTTCCTTCCTTATTCACATGTTGTGACAGAGAAAAACACAAGAGTATTATTACAGTATAAGATTACTATTGATTTGACTCAGGTTCGGCCTTATTCCTGGTAAGATTTATGTGGGTAGCGGGTTACTACCTGTAACCTTGGGCATCCACAAGCTTTCAATATCTCTCAAGTGCTTAGAACTTTTGATAATCTTGCCTGTCCTTAAGACACAGACTTTCTGTAGAAGTTCTACAGGACATTCTGTTCCAGTCTCCTTCAACCATTTGTCTATATCTCTGCTTAGAGTTCCCAATGCACCATTTATTATAGGCACAACCGTTACAGTTTACATATTCCAAATTCGGTGGACTTGCAATTCAAAATGAAAAATTAAATTACACCATCTAGAAAATTACATATAAAATTTCAATATATATATACACATTTTATTTATTATTTTGCACATTACTTAATCATCGTTATATTTAATCTTTCTATTATATGTAATTTTCTAGATGGTGTAATTTAATTTTTCATTTTGAATTGATAAAAGGTGGGGTTTTTTTTTTCTAATTTATATATATATATACAAATATATATATATATATTCACATACATACACAATAGAATTCTTGTAAGGAACAGAAAGTTTATTATTATTATCTAATTGCATAAAATAATTGCTTCATGACACTGGTAATAGGTGTCAACTCTTAGTAGCAAGCCATAAAATAGGTGCCATAGTGCTGTACAGCTCAGCATTACAGAAAACACAGGTATTTTACCTGCTGCCAATTAATTAACATTATTTAGTCAGAAAGGAGGCCTCCGTCTGCATGTCTCCGTCCATCTTTGTCTACGGCACAAAGCGACTCTCAAACAGGTGTTCGTGCTTTTGTCCATCTTGAATTAACCACACTTGATTAACAAGGTCACCAGACATTGCAAAAATCTGACATAATGGATTCGTTCGCAACAAATTATTTCTAAGCTATGGCTGAATGGACTGTTCGGAGATGCTCGTTAATTCCCATCAGTCAAGCGTGAATAAGGTGCAGCACTAGAAACTTTCAAGGGTGACAGTGTTAATGCAAGCAAACTGCTACAATAACAATGTCAAGAATAAGATTTCAAATGAATGTTGAATATTTGTTGTTAGTAAGAGAGAAAGGAAGAAAAATCAGAGTATTACATGCATGTTGTCTGAGAGTAGAATTTTCTCCTGGGGCTATTTCAGCAGTGGAAGGTCTTACCATGTCCAAATGCACTTGAACATGTAAATATGATTCTAAGAAGGGCATCCAGCTATAGGTGTGTGTGTGTGTCATCGCCATCATCATCATCTGTTAATGTCCATTTCCCATGTTAGCATGGGTTGGACAGTTTGGCAGGAGCTGCTAAGGCTGGGGGCTGCAACAAGCTCCATGGACTGTTCTGGCAAGGTTTCTACAGCCTGATGCCCTTCCTAGTGCCAACCACTTTACGGAGTGTACTGGGTAGTTCCATTATGGTAAGATGAACAAAAACCTGCCTAGCCTTGTATCTTCATAGCAAGAAACTGAGCAGCTCTATCTTTATACAAAGTACATAAAAGTGTGTGTGTGTGTGTATATATATATATTATATATATATATATATATATATATATACCAGAGTAAGCACATAGCATGGAAGGCAGATGTTAAATGATGATGACGATGATGAATATGCTACCAAGTATATCAAAAGTTTAGCACTCAATACCATGTTTTACTTTTGGTGTTAGCAGTGCATTGTTTTCATTTTTTGAGTGTATCTCTACAGATTTCTTTCTGCAGGATTTAGATCCGGCATTGAAAGTTAAGATAATTCATATAGGAATACGTCCATGTAAACAATACAACCAAAGTTTTTAAAAAATAGGTATATTTCAGTTCAAATATACTGCTTTTGTTTCAATTCTGAAAATAATTAAGAATTTAGTAAAATACTTTGTAATTATTAATCTTGTGCTTGGAACATAAATCAACATGGAAAATTGATAGGTTTTAATTTAAATTACTTTTAGCAGAAATTTTATATCACAGAACCAGAGGCAGTCTCAGGCGGGTTTTGCATCAAAAGGGTTAAATGAGTATCTTTAGTTTGTATATTGTAAAGAAAAACTTCCAAGATTTACAGGTTGTTGTCGCTTTTTGCATACGAAAATTTTTTATCCATTCCACCTGTAATGGTACGGAAGTTCAGGTTGTCTAATGTGCCAGTAACCAAAAGAGGGGTGACACGTGAGTGGGAAAAGAATCAGGCTCTGAGGTCTTTTTATTCCTGTCTTGGTGAGGGCTTAGCAAACTTCTTCAGTGATGGCGCCACAAGAAAATGGCATTCACTGCATTCTGTAAAACTGTTGGTAACAGGAAGAGCATCCAGCCATAGAATCCAAGCCAAAATAATACATATGAGTGGCTCCCAATAAGAAAGGACTTGGATTGTGACCACCCATTCAACACAGCATGGAAAGTGGGATGAGGAGGAGGAGAGGGAGGACAATGATGAAGATAATGAAGAGGAAGGCGATGGTGAAGAGGATAATGATGGTGATGAAAAGGATAATAATGGTGAAAATGATGATGAGGATGATGATGAAGAGGATGGTGATGATGATGATGAAGAGGATGATGATGATGAGGATGATGAAGAGGATGATGATGATGAGGATGATGAAGAGGATGATGATGAGGATGATGAAGCGGATGATGATGATGAGGATGATGAAGAGGATGATGATGATGAGGATGATGAAGAGGATGATGATGATGAGGATGATGAAGTGGATGATGAAGAGGATGATAATGAGGATGATGATGAGGATGATGATGAGGATGATGAAGATGATGATGAAGAGGGTGATGATGACGAAGAGGATAATTATGGTGGTGGTGGTGGTGGTGATGGTAGCTTTCCATTCCTTAAGGCAGTGCTCCAGCCAGGCTTTAGATGGGAAGGCTAAAAGCAAACTAAACACACGTGCACACACACAGAAATGCATAGTCATACATACAAATGCATGCACACACATGCATACACACAGTCACACACACACACACACACACACAAATATCTTTAAAAAAGCCCACAAAGTTGTGAAAAAACAAGGTGCATTGAACAAAAAAAAAAAAAAAAAAGAGAGGTACTGTAATATACTGACCTCCAAACAGAACCGTGTTCCATTTGACAGTGTTTGGTATTCCGACCAAAGCCTGGAAGTATCGGACAGCTTCTTCTAAGCTGAGATAAAGACGGCTCTGAAATTGAGGGAAGATGTTTATTGAATTAGAGGAGAGGCAATGGGAGTCAGATAGTGAGTCGGGGAGTCGGTGATTGGGAAACAAGGAAGAGAAATACAGGAATTTTTTCGTCTGCCGCTACGTTCTGAGTTCAAATTCCACCGAGGTCGACTTTGGCTTTCATCCTTTCAGGGTCGATTTAATAAGTACCAGTTACGCACTGGGGTCGATATAATCAACTTAATCCATTTGTCTGTCCTTGTTTGTCCCTTCTGTGTTTAGCCCCTTGTGGGTAGTAAAGAAATAGGTATTTCGTCTGCTGCTATGTTCTGAGTTCAAATTCCGCTGAGGTCAACTTTGCCTTTCATCCTTTCAGGGTCGATTTAATAAGTACCAGTTACGCACTGGGGTCGATATAATCGACTTAATCCATTTGTCTGTCCTTGTTTGTCCCTTCTGTGTTTAGCCCCTTGTGGGTAGTAAAGAAATAGGTATTTCGTCTGCTGCTATGTTCTGAGTTCAAATTCCGCTGAGGTCAACTTTGCCTTTCATCCTTTCAGGGTCGATTTAATAAGTACCAGTTATGCACTGAGGTCATTATAATCAACTAAATTCGTTTGTCTGTCCTTGTTTGTCCCTTCTGTGTTTAGCCCCTTGTGGGTAGTAAAGAAATAGGTATTTCGTCTGCTGCTAAATTCCGCTGAGGTCGACTTTGCCTTTCATCCTTTCAGGGTCAATTTAATAAGTACCAGTTACGAACAGAGGTCGATATAATCGACTAAATATGCTTGTCTGTCCTTGTTTGTCCCCTCTGTGTGTAGCCCCTTGTGGGTAATAAAGAAATAAGAAATACAGGAATTAAAAGGGAAGGGGGGAATAGGTGAAGGATGAGGAGAAAAGGAAAGAGAAGAGAGGAAGAGTGAATTAGAAAGAGAGGGTGGTGGTGGTGGTCAAGAATGAGAGAAGGGGGGGGAAGTAGTCACAGAAAGAGAGGGGAAAGGAGAGATGTATAGAGAGAAAAAGGTCAAGAGGGTGGCAAAGGTATAAAGATTTAGTCAGGAGATAAACAGAGAGGTCAGATAGAGTTCAAAGTCACAGAGGTCAGCTTTGGCTTTCATCCTTTCAGGATCAATGAAATAAGTACCAGTTGAACGCCCGAGGGGGGGGGAGAAGGGGTCAATATAAATGACTTACCCCCTCCCATGGACTTGCTGGCCTTGTGCCAAAATTTGAAATTATTATTATTATTATTATTATTATTGTTATTATTATTATTAAGGTGGCAAGCTGGCAAAATTGCTAGCATACTGGACAAAATGCTAAGTAGCCCTTCTCCCTGCCCTTTATGCTCAAAGTTCAAATGCTACAGAGGTCCTTTACCTATCGGGGTTGATAAAATAAATACCAGTTGAGCACTTGGGGAAGGGATGGGTCAATGAAATCAACTAGTCCCCTCCCCCAAGATTTCAGGTCTGGTGCCTACAATAATAAAAATTATTATTATTATTATTATTATTAAGGTGGCGAGCTTAAGGTTTGAGAGGCAAACATTATTCCAGTGACAAGGAAGTGAAAACTGTAGTGAAGAAGTGGAATTTGAACTCAGGACGCAGTGACAGCTCACTGCCTTAATAATAATAATATAATAATAATAATATAATAATAATAATAATAACAATAATAACAATAACAACAATAATAATAACAATAATAATAATAATAACAATAATAAAGGGTAAAGACCCCCTTCGGTTATGAATGACCATGGGATTGCACCTAGAAAGTTACCCTCCTAGACATAAGTCCGGGCAAGGTTGTTTATGGAAGACCAGCAGTCGCCCATGCATACCAGCCTACCCTCTCCACGTCACTAGTGTTATCCAAGGGAAAGGTAAAACCGATACAGCTTGGCACCTGTGACGTCGCAACTCATTTCTACAGCTGAGTGAACTGGAGCAACATGAAATAAAGTGTCTTGCTCAAGAACACAACACGCAGCCCGGTCCGGGATTCAAACTCACAACCTCACGATCGTAAGCTCGACGGTCTAACCACTGAGCCATAATAATAATAATAATAATAACAACAATAATAACAATAATAATAATAATAACAATAACAACAATAACAATAATAACAATAACAATAATAATAATAATAATAACAATAACAATAATAAAAATAATAATAATAATAAAGTCACCTCTCAGTAAACATAGCAATAACAATTCAAGAACATGAATATATAAAAAAAGAAATAATAAAATCTGGGATTACCCGATCATGTTGCTGGTAATAATCAAGAATGGATGGCAGTAAAGGCAGAAGCAACGTGAATGCCAGAAGATCTATAATGAGTGAGACAAACACAACCAGTAGAACATATTTCTGTTGTTTGCAATGAATTGGTGAATTCTTCTCCAATGTTGAGCCATTTCTTTGAGTTTTGTCTTCAGATATCTTAGAGGATGGCTCCAAGTTGCAAGACCTCTTCCGGTGATCCATTGGATGTCTGCAAAATCACGAAATATTAATCAACGGCGTAAGACTCTAATGTGAAGGCATAAAGCTTAATGGTGAAGGTATTCAGCTCATTATTGCCCACTACCTGAACACACGACAACGACCCATAGACTGTGGCCAAAATGCATCCAAGAAATTGACTTTATCAGATTTATCACAATTTATCTCTGACATAATGGAATTGAAACATAGCTCACAGTCACACACGTGTTCCAGTTCAGTGTATTTATACCACCAGAACTATCATCACAACCATTTACAACCACTACCACAACTACTAAGACCACTACTATAACCACCACCACCACCAACACCATTCCCATCATTCCCTCCCTCCCACGACAATTATATTATCACCTTTTTCTTTACTACCCACAAGAGGCTAAACACAGAGGGGACAAACAAGGACATACAAACGGATTAAGTCGATTATATCAACCCCAGTGGTAACTGGTATTTAATTTATCGTAACTGGTATTTAATTTAATAGGCGGCGAGCTGGCAGAATCGTTAGCACGCTGGGCGAAATGCGTAGCCGTATTTCGTCTGCCGTTACGTTCTGAGTTCAAATTCCGCCGAGGTTGACTTTGCCTTTCATCCTTTCGGGGTTGATAAATTAAGTACCAGTTACACACCGGGGTCGATATAATCGACTTAATCCGTTTGTATGTCCTTGTTTGTCCCCTCTGTGTTTAGCCTCTTGTGGGTAGTAAAGAAATAGGTATTTAATTTATCGACCCCGAAAGGATGAAAGGCGAGGTCGACCTCGGCGGAATTTGAACTCAGAACGTAGCGGCAGACGAAATACCGCTAAGCATTTTGCCTGGCGTGCTAACGTTTCTACCAGTTCGCCGCCTTAATTATATTATCACCATCATTATCACTACCACCACACCCATGAGAGAACCACTTCCACACTCATTACAACACTATAGACACCGACACCCCTACCACCACCACCAGCCTGAAGATGGCAGCACTGCCATGTTCCAATGTGGTTTGAAGAAAGAGAGAGCTTTCAGAAGGAATGAAAGACAAAAGCTGCGGCAATTGTGACGAAAGAGCAACGACTGAGGAGATGATGGCAGTTGGGGAGGTTTGTGGAATCGGAGGGAGAGAGAGAATTAGTGGCAGTGGTGGGGAGGGGGGGGGAGACGTTGATGTGTATGCATCTGCACACATGCATTTATTTATATACACATATGCACACATGCATATACATATGCACACACACATATATACATATGCACGCACACACATTTATAAATACATATGCACACACACACACACACATACACACATTTATATATACATATACACACACACACATTTATATATACATATGCACACACACACACACATTTATATATACATATGCACACACACACATTTATATATACATATGCACACACACACACACATTTATATATACATATGCACACACACACACATTTATATATACATATGCACACACTCACACATTTATATATACATATGCACACACACGCATTTATATATACATATGCACACACACACACATTTATATATACATATGCAAACACACACACACACACACATTTGTATATACACATGCACACACACACACACACACATTTATATATACATATGCAAACACACATACACACATTTATATATACATATGCACACACACACACATTTATATATACATATGCAAACACACATACACACATTTATATATACATATGCACACACACACACATTTATATATACATATGCACACACACACACATTTATAAATACATATGCACACACACACATTTATAAATACATATGCACACACACACATTTATAAATACATGCACACACACACATATATACATATGCACACACACATTTATAAATACATATGCACACACACACATTTATATATACATATGCGCACACACACACGTTTATATATACATATGCACACACACACACGTTTATATATACATATGCACACACTCACATTTATATATACATATGCACACACTCACACATTTATATATACATATGCAAACACACACACACACACACATTTATATATACACATGCAAACACACACATTTATATATACACATGCAAACACACACACACACATTTATATATACACATGCAAACACACACACACATTTAAATATACATATGCAAACACACACACACATTTATATATACATATGCAAACACATACACACATTTATATATACATATGCAAACACACACACACATTTATATATACATATGCAAACACACACACACATTTATATATACATATGCAAACACACACACACCATTTATATATATATATATATGCAAACACACACACACATTTATATATACATATGCAAACACACACACACACACATTTATATATACATATGCACACTCACACACACACTATATATACATTTTCACACACACACGCACACAAACATTTATATATACATTTGTACACACACATATGCACACAAACATTTATATATACATATGCACACAACACACACACACATTTACATATGCACACACATACATTTATATAAGAGAGGGAGAGAGAAGGGAAAGAGAGAGATAGGTCAGAAGTGAAATGGCATTCGAGAGAGAAATAGAAACTGGAGTCTGAGAAAGACATGAAGTGGCATAATTGTTGGCCAAAGAATGGAATTTGGTCTGAGATGGTTTCTAGACAGATTTCCAAGAGAATTTGCCTATTGATGGGAAACAGAACTTCACCAATGCTGTAACACAATCTCAAGTATGTTATTGTCGACAGATGGCGCTGAATTCTAGAGAAACCATACATGGTTCTTTTGTGTGTTTGGAAAATAATCTCGGATTTTAATTCTAAAATTAGAAACCTCAATAGAAATACACGACAGTTTCAAATGTCACTCTGCAAATCATGTTGTTGTTGTTGTTGTTGTTGGTGGTGGTGTTTAACCCTAGGCAGGTTCTGGTTGAGCAGACCTACGATTTCAATTATAATCATACCGTTTTTTTTTTTTTTTGCTTCTTTCTAACCAAGCAGTTAACTACATTAACTTTATTTGTTTAAGATGGTTAGGTTGTTACTACTACTACTACTACTACTATACTACTACTACTACTACTACTACTACTACTACTGCTGCTGCTGCTAATGCCATCATCACCATTCACTTTCCCATGTTTGCATGGGTCAGACAGAATTCTTTGAGGTAGATTTTCTACATCCAAATGTCCTATCTGTCAACAACCATCACCTGTTTCCAAGTAAGATAGTGTTTCCTAGAACTGTCACCTTAATAGTAACAGAACAACTATTAACCTTTTTGTTACAATATTTGTTAAAATACACCCGTTTTGTTAAAGTAAATCTTGAAAACAACAAAGAATTTAGTAAAATAACTCATTAATCAACTAAATAGGCGCAGGAGGGGCTGTAACCACATGGTTCTGGGTTCATTCCCATAGCATGGCACCTTTGGCAAGTGTCTTCTACTATAGCCTCAGGCCGACCAAAGCTTTGTGAGTGGATTTGGTAGACGGAAACTGAAAGAAGCCTGTCATATATATGTATATACATATATATGTGAGTGCATATGTTTGTGTGTCTGTGTTTGTTCTCCCAACATTGCTTGACAACCGATGCTGGTGTGTTTACGTCCCCGTAACTTAGCAGTTCGGCAAAAGAGACCGATAGAATAAGTACTAGGCTTACAAATAATAAGTCCTGGGGTTGATTTGCTCCACTAAATGTGGTGCTTCAGCATGGCCACAGTCAAATGACTGAAACAAGTAAAAGAGTGATGTTATAAACACAAATTAACATGAAATTTCGAAGGAGGTCTTTAATTTAGATCACTAACACTTTTGTTACCATATTTTCTGTTGGTATATACTGCCTGTATTTAAATTAATCTTGAAAATAACAAAGAATTTGGTAAAATAACTTTGTCGTTAATAAAATGATGTTAAAAATATACCATATTTCGTTGAAATATGCTACCTCTAAATTAATTTTGTCGCCAGTGGCACATAAAAGGCACCATTCGAGTGTGATCATTACCAGAATCGCCTTACTGGCACTTGTGTCCGTGCTAGTAGGGTGCCAAGAGCACCATCCAAGCATGATCATTGCCAGAGCAGCCAACTGGCTTCCATGCTGGTGGCACATAAAAGGGCACCATTTGAGCGTGATTGTTACCAGCGCCGCCTTAGTGGCACCTGTGCTGGTGGCATGTATAAAAAGATTTGAGCGAGGTCATTGCCAGTACTGCCTGACTGACCCCCATGCCGGTGACACGTAAAAAGCACCCACTACATTCTCGGAGTGGTTGGCGTTAGGAAGGGCATCCAGCTGTAGAAACTCTGCCAAATCAAGATTGGAGCCTGGTGTGGCCGTCTGGTTCGCCGGCCCTCAGTCAAAATCGCCCAACCCATGCTAGCATGGAAAGCGGTCGTTAAACGATGACGATGATGATGATGATGATTATCATGCTGGTGTTTAGAAAGTAAATTAACATGAAATTTTGATGAAAGCTTTTAATTTAGATTATTTTTAAAACAGGGAATTTGAACCAGAGAACCAGGAACAGTCTCAGGAGGGTTAGAATCAAAGGATTTTTGGAAACAGATGCAATTACGAAAAATTGGATGCTGGTTTAATTTGAAAGAGAGGAGAACTAATGACAGGTAACAAAAACGAGGAAAAAAAGGCTAAAAGATGGTGAAATAGCATCAGTCGAGCGAGGTTTATTAATATTTTGACTGTGGCAGTGACTGCAAAGATTTTAAAGTGTGTGTGTGTGTGTTAATATATGGCTTCAGCGATATGAAAATAGAAATTTTGTTATTCAGGTTAAATCTAAATCTCCGATAATGAATGTTGTGTAAAAACATCATGTCTGCAAAGTTTTAATTCCAAAAATCTCTTCAGATTATTGCTTCTAAGCAGGAAAAAATAGCACGTTCTCAAACAACAGCAACAACAACAAAAAACGTGCCTAATTGTTTTCAACAAGAATAGATTAAACCAAGCATTGATATTTTAGAAAAAAATAACTGCCACAAAGATCCTAGTTGAATAAAAAGGAATTAGTAGTTATGCATAAAGGAATATTACACTACAGTTATATCAATAACATGGTACCACTACATTTCCACACACCATACTATACCAGACTACAGCACTACTGTACACAGTACTATATCATAGAGTACCCCTAGAGTACGACAGCTCTACTATGCTCCATACTGCAACCATAAAGTACCCCAATAGTAGTATAGCTCTGGTAAACTCCATACTATATCAGGCAGTACCCCTACAGTGCTATATCTCTACCATACACCATACTATACCAGACAGTTCTCAACTCTACCATACATCATTCTATACCAGACAGTACCTCTATAGTACTACAGCTCTACCATACACCATTCTATACCAGACAGTACCTCTATAGTTCTACAGCTCTACCATACACCATACTATACCAGACAGTACCTCTATAGTACTACAGCTCTACCATACACCATACTATACCAGACAGTTCTCAACTCTACCATACACCATTCTATACCACATAGTACCCCTATTGTACCACAGCTCTACCATACTATACCAGACAGTTCTCAACTCTACCATACATCATTCTATACCAGACAGTACCTCTATAGTACTACAGCTCTACCATACACCATTCTATACCAGACAGTACCTCTATAGTTCTACAGCTCTACCATACACCATACTATACCAGACAGTACCTCTATAGTACTACAGCTCTACCATACACCATACTATACCAGACAGTTCTCAACTCTACCATACACCATTCTATACCACATAGTACCCCTATTGTACCACAGCTCTACCATACTATACCAGACAGTACCCCTATAGTACTACAGCTCTACCATACACCATACTGTACCATGTGGTATAGTGGTATGAATATCCAATGCAACATAATTATGTTCTGGTTTGATATAATAACAACTTAAATAGAAATAAATCCAGAATTTTTTTTCTATTTCTTTTAATCTCGCTAATCTTTATAATCTCTCTGTAGATTCTGTTTCTCCCAATCTTTGATTTCATTACGGGGGGGGGGGATGCTTTTAATTTACCATTGCTGATTCAAGTATGTTGCTGTATCCATAGTAATATTTATAAACTGTATACACATATACTGTATGTGCATGTGTGTTAGTGTGCATACATACTCTTATGTGTGTGTGTGAGTGCATGCACACATGAGTGTGTGTGTGTATATATATATATATATGTTGTGTGTGTGAGTATATACATGTCTATGTATACATGTATATATATATATATATATATATATGTGTGTGTGTGTGTGTGTGAGAGAGTATATACATGTCTATATATATGTGAGTATATACATGTCTATGTATACATGTATATATATATATATATATATATATATATAATATATATATATGCATATATACAGACACACACATAATTAGCAATATAATTTCTTAATTAATCATCGTTAGTTGCATCAATATCTCTAAATACTTTGCTTTATCAAAACTATTTTCATCTGTATAACTGTGTGTAGTAAATATTACTTATAAACAAACATATTGATATCCTCTCTGTTTGCAATATATAAATACATCTGTTGTGATATCATTTATAGACATGACAACAATCTAACCCATGCTGTCATGGAGGACAGACGTTAAGTGAGGATGATGAAGATGATGGCATCAGCCCCCAACTACAATTTCCATTTGATTGGGGTTTGATCTTGCTATACACCTTGTATGACATTTAAAGCCCTTTCACTGTATTTGGCTACCTGATGTCAACAACTGTATGGAGGTATATGCCACTGAATTTATTTCAGGAATTGTAGTACTTCCTTCTCGGAGATAGTTTAGTGTGATGTGATGGAGACTTGGTTGTTATTTCTAGAAAATTCAACAACCCTACAGAGTAGTCATGAGCAGCCTATGGCCTGTGAGACCTTCTGAATAGTAAACCTAAACAAAAAAATTACCCTGATTTTGCTTTACTAGTGTGGCCCCACATAATAATAAACCATATTTCATGCAGTCCACATGGCTTAGTGGTTAGGGGTGTTGGGCTCCTGAGCCTAAGATTGTGGTTTCAATTCCTGGACAAGGCAATGCATTGTGTTCTTGATCAAAACACTTCGTTTCACGTTTCTGCAGTTCACTCAGCTGGCAAAAGTGAGTAATCCTACAACGGACTAGCCTCCTATCCAGGGGAGGAAGAAATGCACCAGAAAAACCAAGAAACCAGCCCTGTGCCCCTTATGAAATAATGTAGACCCAACATATCTGCCAGAGGCTCTTTCGAGAGGTTGTTAACCTCTTACCTACTACAGGAGTTGCAATTTGAAACTAGGACAGCAAGAGTATTTATATTCATTATCTTATTTCTAACAACGAGTTCAGATTTTAATATCTTCTCCTTCATACCTGTTGCATGTTCTGTCATGTCACTTTTATAAATACCAAAGTACTTGAAGGATTGATTCCGTCCTCAATGATTGCATTCACTATCTTGCAATATTGAACTTAGAACATGTTCAGCCTTTAACCCTTTAGCATTTAGGTTACCCTGTCGAATGTAATTCTTATTTTACTCTTACTCTTTACTCTTTTACTTGTTTCAGTCATTTGACTGCGACTATGCTGGAGCACTGCCTTTAGTCGAGCAAATCGACCCCGGGACTTATTCTTTGTAAGCCCAGTACTTATTCTATCGGTCTCTTTTACCGAACTGCTAGGTGACGGGGACGTAAACACACCAGCATCAGTTGTCAAGCAATGCTAGGGGGACAAACACAGACACACAAATACACACACACACATATATATATATATATATATAAAGTTAATCCAAACAAGAAAACACAGAAAAAAAGAGAAAAAAACACAGCAACGCAGGACGTAGAACAATTAAAGTATTATTGACGCTCAGGAAAGAAGGGAAGGAGGGTTATATATATATATATATATATATATATATATACGACAGGCTTCTTTCAGTTTCCGTCTACCAAATCCACTCACAAGGCATTGGCCGGCCCGGGGCTATAGCAGAAGACACTTGCCCAAGGTGCCACGCAGTGGGACTGAACCCGAAACCATGTAGCTGGTTAGCAAGCTACTTACCACACAGCCACTCCTGCGCCTATTTATTCAAATTGTCTTGAATTAATCCAGTATAATTTAATAGCTTTGAGATTTCAATGATGTGACAGTTTATATTTAGAATGACATTGCAGGACAGGTGTGAGAGGCCTGATCTGTTCAGTTTCACTATAAGACAAGGAGAATATTTGGGGCAGATATGGTTGGTTTAAATGCTAAAGGGTTAGTTTATCTTTCTGTTAGAATAGTTATTGTGAAGCTGGGGTGCCCAGGAAATAAGGGGTCAGTGACATCACTTAGCAAACGGCTAAGGGCTGAGGGAAAAAAACATAAAGGCTAAAACAGCTTGTAGTTTTTTTGGGGAAAAAAAGCATAATTTACCTATCTTGTGGGTCCTTTTATTGTGTCAATCCATTCCAGCCAGGATATATCCGTAGGGAACCCTACCTGCCTGACCTCTGCCCAGGAGCTAACAGCAAACTCCCTCAATTCACATGACCACCATGTTTGTCATGAATGACAGCTCCAAGGCAAAATGAAGCTCATACTAGTCGTCCTTCACTCCTCTCTTTACAGCAAGGCCCCTTCACCATTTGTGTGATGTCACTAGCCCTATAACTTCTGGCCCACCACAGCCCCATAGCTAATTAACACATTTATCTAATCCCATATTCATTTTACTGCAGAATGAATATCTGGGTAGTTGGCAGCTTCAGTAGTGCATATCGAGGAGGAGGGGAATTATTATTATTATTAATCGTGGCCGATGCCAGCGCTGCCATGACTGGCTTCCGTGCCGGTGGCACGTAAAAAGCACCAATCCGATCGTGGCCGTTGCCAGCCTCGCCTGGCACCTGTGCAGGTGGCACATAAAAAGCACCCACTACACTCACAGAGTGGTTGGCGTTAGGAAGGGCATCCAGCTGTAGAAACACTGCCAGATCAGACCGGAGCCTGGTGCAGCCTTCTGGCTTCCTAGATCCCCAGTCGAACCGTGCTAGCACAGAAAACAGATGTTAAACGATGATGATTATTATTATTTTAACAATCATTTTTGCATGCTTTCATGGGTCAGCTGAAATACATTACAGCAGATGCTTTTCTACGACCAGATGCTTTTCCTGTCACCAACCTTCACCTGTTTCCAAACAAAGTAAATATTTCTCCCTGCCCTTTTAAACAGACATATGTGCATCTCTGATCACGAGCAGAAGTAGTGGGGGAGCATCATAGCCATGTGTTGAGAGGGATTCTTTGGGGTTTGAATAATTCCCCTCAGGAAACATGTACATCCTTAAAACAATCCTTATTCAGGGACCTTTTGAGCAGGATGGGTTACTAGACCAGAAAAAAATTCTAACTGGGCCCTACCTGCAAGATCATGCGCTGTTTATCTTGATATGTGATCACCATGTCATGTACATATGATTGTGATGCATGTGCCTAGTGTACCCTTATCAGACGGGTAGTCATGATGGGTATACTGGGTTTCATATATTTTACCCCAGTGTCACTTTGATGGCATGCTCTGCTCTCTCACTCAAGAATAATAATAATAATAATGCAGTACCAGGCAGTGGCTCTCGTGGCTTCTGATCTTAACTGATTGGAAGTGTTATCATGTACATTGTTTTGTCTTGGTATAAAAGATGGGCTACAGCAAATATTCTGCTCAATACCACAGATTTGCTTGTCAGTTGTTTGACCTTAATCAGTTGAGCATGTCCCTTAGTGGCTGACGATATGTGCATCTCTGATCACGAGCAGAAGTAGTGGGGGAGCATCATAGCTGTGTGTTGAAAGGGATTCTTTGGGGTTTGAATAATTCACCTCTGGAAACATGGGTGTTTCGTTCAACATCCTTAAACAACTCTTATTCAGGGACCTTTCGAGTGGGATGGGTTACTCGACCAGAAGAAAATTCTAACTGGGCCCCACCTGCAAGGTCATGTGCTGTTTATCTTGATATGAGATCACCATGTCGCATACATATGATTGTGATTCATGTGCCTGGTGTACCCTTATCAGACAGTTAGTCATGATGGGTATATTGGGCTTCATATATTTTACCCCAGTGTCACTTTGATGGCATGAACTGCTCTTTCACACAATAATAATAATAATAATGATGATGATAATAATAATAATAATAATAATAATAATAATAATAATAATAATAATAATAATAAAAGATAATGATGATGATAATAATATAAATAGAGTAAATAAAGACTATAGCTTGTTTTGAGGTGCTTGTTACCATGCACACACACATACACACACCAGTTTCTACAGCAAATACGGATCAAATGGTGTTATCTTTTTTTGTGGTGGGGGGGATCAGAAGCAAACGTGTGTTGATGTGTGTGTGTGTGTGTGTGTGTGTGCATGTATGTGTTTAAGTGCATGTCTATGTGTGCGTTTATGTTTAAGTTTTGTGTGTGCATGTGTGTATGCTTAGGTTTGCATATGCGTGTGTTTAAGTTTGTGTGTGTGTGTGTGTTTAACTTTGTATGTGTGTGTTTAAATTTGTGTGTGTGTGTGTGTTTAAGCTTGTGTGTGTGTGTATGTGTGTGTGTTTGAATGTGTGTGTGTGTATGTTTTTAAGTTTGTGTGTGTGTGTATGTTTAAGTTTATTTAGGTTTAAATTTGTGTGTGTGTGTGTGTGTATGTTTAAGTTTGTGTGCATGTGTGTGTGTGTGTGTGTGTGTGTGTGTGTGTGTGTGTGTGTTTGTTGTTTAAGTTTGGGTGTGTGTGTGTGAGTGTGTTTAAGTCTGTGTGTGTGTACAAATATTGATACAAAGTCTCTTTAACTTTTTACAAAGAATAAACATTGGCTATCCTCATAATACAACTTTACATAAAGCGTCGAATGACAAGAGTTTCTGCAACAGAGTCTTAATCCAACGACATCAAAGGAGCTCTTTGTTGCAGAATTTCAATACATTTGACCTGTGTACAAAGAAACAGAATATTTACTCAGGGACGCCATAGACAAACACAGACATAGTTAAATGCTTGAACAGAAAATAATGAAATAATGCCTCTCTGCAATTAATATCAAATCATAAAGAGAACCATCCAATCGTGGCCGTTGCCAGCGCCGCCCCGACTGGCCTCTGTGCCGGTGGCACGTAAAATGCACCATTCGATTGTGGCCGTTGCCAGCCTAGTCTGGCCCCATGCCAGTGGCACATACAAAGCACCAATCCGATCATGGCCGTTTGCCAGCCTCGTCTGGCACCTGTGCAGGTGGCGCGTAAAAAGCACCCACTACACTCTCGGAGTGGTTGGCGTTAGGAAGGACATCCAGCTGTAGAAACACTGCCAGATCAGACTGGGCCTGGCGCAGCCTTCTGGCTTTCCAGACCCCAGTCGAACCGTCCAACCCATGCTAGCATGGAGAACAGACGCTAAACGATGATGATGATGATGATGGTTGGGTGTCATTGCTGTAGTTGTCGTCTTAATTCAGCCCAGATTAAATAGATTTAGGATCAAAGCCTCTCTAACATAGACAAAAGCTTGGGTGTGTGGTTAGGAAGTTGGCTTCCCAACTGCATGGTTTTAAGTTCAATCTGACGGTGGGGCAGTTTCAACAAGTGGCAAGTAAATATGAAATTACATGGAACCTTGGTGAAAGGACTCTTCTTGTGTATTGCCTGGTATACTTAATCGGCATCCTGCAGATGAAGGTCAGAGGGTATATCAGTTGAAACGTGTTAGCAGTTCGGCAAAAGAGACCAATAGACTAAGTACTAGGCTTACGAAAGAATAAGTCTTGGGGTCAATTTGTTTGACTGAAGGTGGTGCTCCAGGATGGCTACAGTCAAATGACTGAAATAAATAAAAGACTAAAACAAGAAAAGAATAAAAGAAAAAAATAACCCAGTCATAAGAAATTAAGGGATTCCAGGCGGTGGCACCAATTTCAAGACAAAATGGATGGAGTGGCTCAATAAATTTGCATACGTGCCACGAAGACACAAACAAGAAAATAAACGATGATAGATTACATTATCATTATCATTTAACATCTGCTTTTCATGCTGTCATGGGTTGGATGGTTTGATAGGAACTGGCTGGGCAGTGTGTTTTGGCATGGTTTTTACAGCTGGGTGCCCTTCCTAACACCATCCACCCCTCAGAGTGGACTGGAAGTGCTTTTTATGTGGTTCCAGCATAGATAATAAAAGTACAAATGAAAAAAAAACACATGTAGAATAATCATTATAAGGAAATGATAAAAAAAAATTAAAGACATTATTAAAATTCTTTGATTCTAAAGGATCCTGCAAATAAATATATGCGTGTTTATGTGTGAATATATATATATATATATATACACACATATATATATATTACACACACACACACATTCACATACACACACACATTCAAGTACACACACACATTTACGTACACACACACACACATTCATGTAAACACACACACATTCACGTACACAGACACATTCATGTACACACACATACATTCACACACTCATGTACACACATACATACACACACTCTCCCTCTCTCACACATATAATTTAATGAACACCAATAAGTATTCTTACGAGCTACCAATAGTTTCATGTGATGAAAACGTCTCAGACCATATTTTTTAACACATCTGGTGCCTTCATGCAATCTTCTGGCTATGCCCACATGGCATAACAAAGCTAAAAACAGGACAATATTGTGTTTATCAAATACTAGCAGTATCGCCCGGCGTTGCTCAGGTTTGTAAGGGAAATAACTATATAAGCATTTTTAGAGAGTTATAGCCAAAAAATAGCAAAAAAATGCATTAAAATGGAAAAAAAATGATGGTAAATTTTTTTAAAAATCGTTGACTCATCGTAGACATTTTTAGAGAGTTACTTCCCTTATATAATAGCGAAAAAAATGCATTAAAATGAAAAAAATGATGGTAAATTTTTTTTTAAATTGTAGACTCATCGTAGACGCACGCTAATACCCAGAAGGGCTCGATATGAATCACGACTATAAGATACCCGGTTTTGGTTAAACTGCACCGCAAAATGTGGGAGTAGTTAGGAATCTAAATCGTAGGAGACAGACAGCACACAACCTCACTTTTATATATAAAGATTTATCACTCACCAGATAGAGTACCTTTTTCTGTTAATCTTACCACCAAGGAACAGCACGTGTGTTTGTGTGTGAGTGTGTGTTATATCTAGATTACAATGATGTTACAATCGCGGTAAACTAAAACCACTTAGTAAACTTGTGTGATGTCGTGTCAGCATAAAATCTCTTAACAATGAATGACGAAATAAGGAATTAAACAGAACGAGGACTGTCTTAGAAATGTGAAACAGTACAAAGGAAGATAATGACAATGAGCGGGAACATTAATGAGAAAACGGAAAACCCCACTTTATGTGACGGGGAATTTCCTCCATCAGCATCAAATAGGATATCCTTGTGTGTGTATATATATATATATATATATAGAGAGAGAGAGAGAGGAGTGGCTGTGTGGTAAGTAGCTTGCTAACCAACCACATGGTTCTGGGTTCAGTCCCACTGCGTGGCATCTTGGGCAAGTGTCTTCTGCTATAGCCCCGGGCCGATCAATGTCTTGTGAGTGGATTTGGTAGACGGAAACTGAAAGAAGCCTGTCGTATATATGTATATATATATGTGTGTGTATGTGTGCATTTGTCCCCCTAGCATTGCTTGACAACTGATGCTGGTGTGTTTACGTCCCCATCACTTAGCGGTTCGGCAAAAAGAGGCCGATAGAATAAGTACTGGGCTTACAAAGAATAAGTCCCAGGGTCGATTTGCTCGACTAAAGGCGGTGCTCCAGCTTGGCCGCAGTCAAATGACTGAAACAAGTAAAAGAGTAAAAGAAAAGAGTACATGTGTGTGCATGCTTATAAATGTAAATATGTATGTACATTTAAGTGTATATATAAGTATTTATGTATATTTATATATGTATGCAAATGCATAAGTATGTAAATGTGTGTGTACTCTTTTATACTCTTTTACTTGTTTCAGTCATTTGACTGTGGCCATGCTGGAGCACCGCCTTTAGTCAAGCAAATCGACCCCCAGGACTTATTCTTTGTAAGCCTAGTACTTATTCTATCGGTCCCTTTTGTCGAGCCGCTAAGTTACGGGGACGTAAACACACCAGCATCGGTTGTCAAGTGATGTTGGGGGGACAAACACAGACACACAAACTTATATATACATATATACGACGGGCTTCTTTCAGTGTATTTATTTATTTTATATTTATATTTATTTATAACTTAACCTTATGTCCTTTATAAAATCTCTGACGAAGCCTAGAGAAACACCCAAGTACCTCAATTTCATCTACTTATTACTTCAGTCTACTAGAGGGATAAAGGTAGAATGAGGTATTTTTACCTCTTGCCTGAAACAGCTGTACGATATTTTATAAAAATAATAATAATGAAATTATTGTATACAGTGTTCAGGTGCACCACAACTTTCAAAAAGTGCGTATAAAGTATATGATATATTTTCCCAATTTATATTCCTGTATGTTATATTTTAATAATTACTGGTATCTTTATATATTAATATATTATATATGTAAAGCATAATATGTTATACATGTATGTATATTCTTGTAATTGGCATTTTAGTAAATAAATAAATAAATAAAATGACATAGTATAATGTCTAAAAGTTGATGAACCACCTATTGATCCCCTCCATTTTCTTATTGCTCTCTCTCCCGCTCATATGACAGCAAGCTTCCTGATGATTTCATTTGAATGAAACAGTTCTAGTCCTGTAGAAGCTCCTTCTATAAAATAAATAAATAAATATATATATATATATATATATATATATATTATATATATATATATATCAGTGCAGGATTGTGAGGTAAGAAGCTTGCTTCCAAACCACATGGTTCTGGGTTCAGTCCCATTGCATGGCACCTTGGGCAAGTGTCTTCTACTATAGCCTCACCCAACCAAAGCTCATGTGAATGGATTTGGTAGATGGAAATTGAAACAAGACAATCATGTGTGTGTATGTGTGTACAGAAAGCAGACGGTGTTCGTTTGCAATTTTCAAGTGCTAATTTTATGCATATTTTTCTTCGCTTTCTTTGTTGGTCTTCTTAAAAACAATCAGCATTTTTTTTTTTTTTTTTGCTTTATTTTTCTGCATCAGAATAACTGACTATGGAAAATTTTGAAACTCCCAATTTGTGGAAGAGGTATGGAATCCTCTTTGGAATCTGCACAGGAAGGAAAAACAAGGAAATTTCAGACTTCCTGAACGTCAGCAGAAGGATGGTGGAAAATTCGACTATGAGGTGACAGCGGATAGGAAAGAAAAGCATGATTGACATTGTGACGCAATCAGAATGCGAGAATTTGTTGCCGAAATTCAGGAGATCATCAACAACAATGCTAGTAAATTGATGCATGCCATTGCACAGGAGAAAGGTGTGGATGAAAAGCTCATCAGGTCGGTGGTGCATGAGGATCATCATCATCATCATCATCGTTTTAACGTCCGTTCTCCATGCTAGCATGGGTTGGACGGTTCGACCGGGGATCTGGGAAGCCAGGAGGCAGCACCAGGCTCCGGTCTTATCTGGCAATGTTTCTACAGCTGGATGCCCTTCCTAACGCCAACCACTCCGTGAGTGTAGTGGGTGCTTTTTACGTGCCACCTGCACAGGTGCCAGGCGAGGCTGGCAATGGCCACGGTCGGATTGGTGTATTTTATGTGCCACCGGCACGGAAGCCAGTCGAGGCGGCGCTGGCATCGGCCACGAGTCGGATAGTGCTTTTTACATACCACCAGACCAGGGATCCTGGCTGGTTCAATTCGATTTCGATTGCCCCAACATGTCTTCGCAAGCAAAGGGGGTTGGCATGGGTGCCTGTCGTACGGTCGGATTAGTGTATTTTACGTGCCACCGGCACGGAAGCCAGTGGAGGCGGCGCTGGCATCGGCCACAATGTTTGCTACTTTTCACCCAAGATGAAGAATGGACAATTTCTGTCCAAGACAAAGCAGGAAAAGAGGGTCAACCACATTAAGATGCTGATCAACAAGTTGAAACATCTGCAGGAGCCAGACGTGATGTGGTTCTTCTACATGAAGAATTTCTGCCAAGACTGGAAGATCAACTCCCAGAACAACAGGTGGCTCACCATTTCACCCAAGGACATTCCTAGAGTCATGCAGACGAAATTTCCAGCGACAATCATGGAAATATTGACTGAAATATTTTTGATTACCTAATAATATTGCTTAAGATATGAACAAAACGTAATTTTTTTTTCACATATCTGTAATTCCATCATTTACATGATGGCATTGTAACTTTTTTTTACAATGACTTTATTATTACCGGCCACCATAAATCAATTGTGACTTTTTTCCCTATGACTTTATTACAGGTCACCTATTTGCACCCCTCCCTGACTTTTCTGCAGTCAATAAATTTCTGTAAATTTTTTCACTATTTTTATATATAGGCGCAGGAGTGGCTGTGTGGTAAGTAGCTTGCTAACCAACCACATGGTTCCGGGTTCAGTCCCACTGCGTGGCATCTTGGGCAAGTGTCTTCTGCTATAGCCCTGGGACGACCAATACCTTGTGAGTGGATTTGGTAGAAGGAAACTGAAAGAAGCCTGTCGTATATATGTATATATATATATATATATGTATGTGTGTTTGTCCCCCTAGCATTGCTTGACAACCGATGCTGGTGTGTTTACGTCCCCGTCACCTAGCGGTTCGGCAAAAGACACCGATAGAATAAGTACTGGGCATACAAAGAATAAGTCCCGGGTCGATTTGCTCGACTAAAGGCGCTGCTCCAACATGGCCGCAGTCAAATGACTGAAACAAGTAAAGAGAGTTGTATATTTGAAACATCATTTCGTTATCAAGACTCTTGAAAAAACTCATTTCTGTAAAATGTCATTCAAAAACATGTTTCTTGTGAGGAAACCAAATCGGCAACAGGAGGAGAAAATGAATTGAGATTTCTCTGAAAAAACAAAAAAATTCTTTTAGTTTTAACATAATCGAAACCTCCATCCTCGAAAATGTTTCTCTGCAAAATTTCAATCTAAATAACGTACATTTCTTACGAAAGTTACAAGGAGACAAAAGTCATAGCGTTGGGGAACTAAACTGTAATTGTGCCTCTATCAAACCGTGTCTATAACAACATTATCAGACGTGTCCTTCAATTTTTAAGTCGGTAAAGATGCATTCAGCGAGGAATTTGGTTGTTGTAATTATTTCTTCGACTGGTTTGCAAATCAATTTGTTAAAAGACTTTGTTTTAATGTGTTTCCCACCTCCACGCCAACTTTTTTTTTTTTTTCATAACTTAGAAAAATGGATATTTTTTTAATGGAAAAATTTTAGGCAAATACCTTTCAGATGTTGCAAATTACGGTTATACTGGAATTTCATGCGAAGTAAAAGAGAAAAATAAATTTGTTGAGCGTGCATACATGAATACTGACGTTTGAAAATTATGTGATGTGCGTCAGTATGCACGTGCGCGCACCCACGAATTCTCTTTTTATTTTTCACTTTGAATTCCTAAATAATCTCTATTTACTACATTTGAAAGGTATTTGTAGAAGATTTCAGTAAAAAATATCCATTTTCCTAAAAGCTATAAAGAAACAAAATCGGTGGGGCACAATTGTGTAGTTATACCGTGTAATTTATACTGAAAAACCTCAACAAGAGACAAAAACCTAACAACAAACATATGACATTAATAAACAAACAACACTAACAATAATATATAAACACAACACAACACATTGCAATGACATCCCGAGAGAATCTCTACGTGATCACCCGGCCTGCTAAAAATAATAGCCGAATCGTCCTAATATCACACATTAGCGTCTTAAAGAAATGGAGTGGGGAGACGTATGGTAAGGAACTAGGTTCCCTGTAAATAGGGAAATATACCTTCTTGAGATCTTTTCCTTTTGATAGCCAGATTTCAACACAATTTCTAGTTAAATAAACACTTTAAAACTTCGTATACCGGTAGAATGTGTCAAAAGAAAACATTATTTTCACTTGGCTTTTTTGATAAATTTGTAATTCGCTTGTTTAACGTAGTTTAATTTTTCGAATCTTAACCAATCCTATGCTCTCTTTTGAGCTGAAATCATTTGCTGCGTCTAAAGGAAAAGATCCTTCCTTTGGTCCAAAATAGTTGTGGATGGAATTGCAAAAGAAAACCAGATAGTCTTCGAGGAAGAGTAAGTTGGGCCAAAAGAAAAAAAAAACAAACAGTAGTAACAAAGGAAAACTTGGAACAAATTAGATTTGTAGGTTTTATAGGTTTTATCTATTTGAGTTCCGATTAAAGGAAAACAAAAAAAGAAAGGGCCTCGATTTATCACTTGTTTAATATATTTAACCCCTGGCCTACTCTTTTACTCTTTTACTTGTTTCAGTCATTTGACTGCGGCCATGCTGGAGCACCGCCTTTAATCGAGCAACTCGACCCCGGGACTTATTCTTTTGTAAGCCCAGTACTTATTTTATCGGTCTCTTTTGCCGAACCGCTAAGTAACGGGGACATAAACACACCAGCATCGGTTGTCAAGCAATGCTAGGGAGACAAACACAGACACAAACACACATACATACACACATATATATACGACAGGCTTCTTTCAGTTTCCGTCTACCTAATCCACTCACAAGGCATTGGTCGGTCCGAGGCTATAGTAAAAGACACTTGCCCAAGGTGCCACGCAGTGGGACTGAACCCGGAACCATGTGGCTGGTTAGCAAGCTACTTACCACACAGCCACTCCTGCCTGTTCAAAGTATTTTCATAAGTTGGTCATAAACGTCCACGCTTGCTTAATGACTTTTAATTTAGGCCCCGTTTCAGACGATCTCAGTAACATAGAGCCTTCCTTTCATAAGCCTCAAATTACTCTGGTGGTGGAAATAAATTGTGAATTTGTATCACATATGATGCATGGACAGCAGAGAAATACGAATAGACAGGAGAGGCAAAGGGTTAAATTTAAATAGCCATGTTCCATACTAAAATTCCGTCTTCAATAGTGATAGAAGTGGGTATTACATACTGGGCGGCGGGGAGGACTCTAAGGTCCGAAAAGCTGAAATCGAGAAAGTGGTACTAGACATTCTAGCTACCCTCAGCAGTCTCTGAATTGAAATCTAAGGCAATGCCACACCCCAGCGTAGCGTACTACCCACAAAACTCCAGCACTGGTCTTTAATTACATTCTACTGAAGTTTTGGGGAAGGACTGTTGATGATTTTTCGTACATTAAGTACATTTGTACGCGACGTACAGCAAATGGTTTCATTAATAAAAGAAAGAAAGAGATAGATAGATATAGATAGATAGATAGAGAGACAGATAGAGAGACAGATAGATAGAGAGATAGAGAGACAGATAGATAGAGAGACAGATAGAGAGATAAATAGATAGACAGACAGATAGATAGATAGATAGATAGATAGATAGACAGACAGACAGATAGACAGATAGATAGACAGACAGATAGACAGACAGATAGATAGAGAGATAGAGAGACAGATAGATAGATAGAGAGACAGATAGATAGAGAGATAGAGAGACAGATAGATAGAGAGATAGAGAGACAGATAGATAGATAGATAGATAGATAGATAGATAGATAGATAGATAGATAGATAGATAGATTTCTTTACTACCCACAAGGGGCTAAACACAGAGGGGACAAACAAGGACAAACAAAGGGATTAAGTCGATTACATCGACTCCAGATAGATAGGCAGACGGATAGATAGACATTTAAAAAAAAACACCCTAATTTATTTTCATAGACCTATATACGGGGAGAGTTTCCGAAGAACTAAATATTTAATAGGTTTTGATAGAAATAATATCGGATTTCACCAAGTGGAGTCACTGTGTAAGAGAGTGACATATTTTAGTTGAACAGAATTTTAGTGAAAAACATGAGTTTTTATTATTTACATATACACACGTATGCATGTGCGAGCGTGTATATATACATACGGAGATAGATATATAGATATATATATATATATATCTATATATATATATATATCTATATATATATATATATATATATATGTGTGTGTGTGTGTGTTGTGTGTGTGTATATATATATATATATATATATATATATTATATATATATATATATGTGTGTGTGGTGTGTGTGTGTGTATATATGTATATATGTGTGTATACATGCGTATAGTGACTTCGAAATACGATAAGAGGCCTGTACCAACATCAGTGTCAAACCCTGTCATCGTAAAAATAAATTTAAAACTCGTACGTATTGAGTGCTTTCTCAACATGCATACATTTATGCATGAATGTATGTGTATACGTATCTACGTATATGTATATGCGCGTGAGTAGATAGATAGATAGATAGATAGATAGATAGATAGATAGATAGATAGATAGATAGATAGATAGATTATACAGGGGTTGGACAAAATGGAAACACCTTAAAATTTCAAACAAATTTATTTTAATATGGGGTAGGACCGCCAATAATTACAGCTTGAATTCTTCGAGATATGAACTAGCACAAAGTTTGAATCGTTTCCAAATAATTTTTGTCCATTCTTCAGCTAAAAGTCTCCAGTTATTGTAGTGATGATGGTGGAGGATATCGACTCCTTACTTGGTTTTCTAAAATGCACCATAAATGTCCAATAATACTGAGATCTGTGGACTGTGGTGGTGGCCAGATAAGATGTTCAACTTCACTAGAATGCTCCTTGTGCTATTCGGTAACAACTTTAACTGTGTGGATTGGTGCATTGTCATCCCGAAAGATTGCATTTCCTTCCGGAAACAGTTTCGCAACCATAGGATGGATTTGATCAGATAAAATGCTTAAATAGTCTTGGCTATTAATTCTGCCATGAAGGGAAACCATTGGGCCGGCGGATTTCCAAGATATAGCCCCCCAGATCATCAAAGACCCTCCTCCGTGTTTAACAGTTGGAAGAAGGCAGTCTGGGTCAAATGCTTCTTTTGACTATCTCCATACGTATTATCAGCCGATGGTCGGAAATAAGGTAAAGGATGACTCGTCCGAGAAAATAACACTCTTCCACTGCTCTAGGGACCAATTCTGTAGGTTTTAACTCCACTCTAAATGCTTTGCAACGTTCGCTTTTTGAAAGTAGTGGTTTTCTGATTGCAATCCGCACGTGAAATCCGGATTTGTGCATCTCCCGGTAAACAGTTTTTGTGGAAACTCGAGGTAGTCATTAAGCACTGCAGTAATTTGGTGGGGCTATACTTTTCTGATCCTTACTAACAGTTCGCGTAAGAGTCCGACGGTCCCTATCTGAAAGTTTTGGTTTTCATCCGGAGTTTTGTTTCGACGAGGAGGTTTTTCCCCTCTTTCTCAAAGGCTGTCATTACTTTTGAGAGAGTACTTCTTTGATACACCAAACATCTCCGCTGCTTTCGTTACGCTAGCGCATGCCATACGAGCACCAACAATTTGACCTCTTTGAAAGTCCGATAGATCTATCATTCTAATGAATTTTAATTACTTTTTCTGATATCTGAATAGAAACAGCAATTTTAGCAAAACATTAAGCAACACTAATAATAAACCAAAAAACATAAAAATAAACAAGCTTTTGGCGGGTTTTATAGATATTTCAAAATTATGATGCTATGATCTAGGTGTTTCCATTATTTTGTCCAACCCCTGTATATGTGTGTGTGTATACAGTATCTCACACAAGTATATACACCCCTAAACATTTTTAGTAAAATTGCCGTTACTCTGATAATATCGAAAGAAAGCAAACGAAATTTATACTGAATAAAATATATTATACATGCAAGCATTATACAAACTTGGAACACAATGCAATACACATTTTCAAAGATATGAACGAAATATTAATTTTCAAACAAAAATTTGGCTGCTATTTCTAACTTGTCGAACGACTACATAGAGGATCTTTGGTAGGTTTTCCGAGGATAAGAATAATTTAAGCAATCAATACAACAGCTGTTAGTGGCGATGAAACAGGTAAGTTGGTACGTTAATGTCAAAAAGTATCTATATATCTGCATGTACAAATAACTAAATTGACAATAAAAACCACGACGCAACAAACACTACTAGTAGAATTGAAATTGGTACGTTAATGTCAAACACTACCTGTATATTTGCATTGCATGTACAGATAGCAGATAGATTGACAATAAAACCCCGAGGGGGGGTGTTCGTTACGTAGAAATTCCTCATATCTAGTTTGCATCTACGAGCTTAAACCAAAGATTGTGGTTTCGAATCAAGGGTTGAGGTATATATTAGTTCTTTTTGCTGGCTTATTATTATTGCTTACAACTCATAAAAACGAAGATTTTTTTTTTTAATAATTATTTATATAAGCACAAATAGATTGATATTGATATATAATGAATCGAAGGATAAATAACTTTGATTAACAAGACAAATACTCGTAAAATAAAGATAAGATTCTAGCACGAATCCAATTGCAACATCGACCATAATTCACCCTCAATATTCCAGGATTTGCGAGGCAGCGAATTGGCAGAAACGTTAGCACGCCGGGCGAAATGCTTTGCGGTATTTCGTCTGCCGTTACGTTGTGAGTTCAAATTCCGCCGAGGTCGACTTTGCCTTTTATCCTTTCGGAGTCGATATAATCGACTTAATCCGTTTGTCCTCTCTGTGTTTAGCCCCTTGTAGGTAGTAAAGAAATGGGCATTTCGTCTGCCGCTACGTTGTGAGTTCAAATTCCGCCGAGGTCGACTTTGCCTTTTATCCTTTCGGGGTCGATAAATTAAGTACCAGTTACGCACTGGGGTCGATGTAATCGACTTAATACCTATGTCTGTCCTTGTTTGTCCCCTCTGTGTTTAGCCCCTTGTGGGTAGTAAAGAAATAGGTATTTCGTCTGGCGTTACGTTCTGAGTTCAAATTCCGCCGAGGTCGACTTTGCCTTTCGTCCTTTCAGGGTCGATTAAATAAGTACCAGTTACGCACTGGGGTCGATATAATCGACTTAATCTGTTTGTCTGTCCTTGTTTGTCCTCTCTGTGTTTAGCCCCTTGTGGGTAGTAAAGA